>NC_087215.1:3329708-3334708 GCF_015104395.2 Macrobrachium nipponense | reverse complement strand
CCTATGTCACCTGGCCTTCAAAGGCGAGGGTGAAAATCCCCTCCGGAGGATTAGTTGAAGTGGCTCTTGAACAGAGGATTATCTTATGCCGTCTGTGCAGAATTCAAAGAGTAAGTTGTGTGTGGGTTTTTTTTTTTCAGCAAGGGACTGTTGCAGGGTTTTCATCAGATTTGTAAAGAAAGCATTATTATTATTATTATTATTATTATTTATTATTATTATTATTATTATTATTATTATTATTATTATACAGATAAATCGTATTCCTATGGAACATGCCCACCATAGGGGCCAATGACTTAAAAATCAAGCTTCCAAAGAATATGGTGTTCAATAAAAAGAGGTAACAAAAGGTAATGAGAAATACGAAAATATGAGATCAGTTATTAGAAAATAAAAGAATGAATAAGGAAATTAACATAAATAGCGAAATATATTTAGGTTCATGAGTTGCCACCGTCATGTAGGAAACTCCTATATGTTGGAAAACAACTTTGAATCTTTGAGGTTTATCTCTCTCTCTCTCTCTCTCTCTTCTCTCTCTCTCTCTCTCTCTCTCTCTCCAGAATGCCATTCATTCAAATGCATGTTTATCTATAAACTTTTTATGTGTAAAGTAAGCCAATTCTACTACCCTTCCTATATTTATAAATTCAATTGGCATATATATGTTAAGTACCAGTTTCTCGGTTTTCAAAACTCACTCTCTCTCTCTCTCTCTCTCTCTCTCTCTCTCTCTCTCTCTCTCTCTCTCTCCTAACTCGGTTACCAAGGTTTTAAAAACTATTAAGCCACTAGGTGGATTTGATTTTTATAATCCAATTAAAAGTAGAGGAAGTAATTCCCAGTATTTTCTCCATTTTATTAATCAACATGGAATTCCCTGGAGTTCAAAAATCATTCATAATCGTCACCCCAAAATCCTGAGTTTTATTTTCTGGGGAATATATTGAACCATCACTGAATAAAAATAGTCCTCCCCTCTTTTAGATTAATTACTTTCCATTTTGCAATAGCTAGATTTGATTAAAGTTCTTTTCAATGTCAGATGTTACTTCTTGGTATATATATATAATATATAGATATATATATATATATATAATATATATATATATATATATATATATATATATATATATATATCTATATGATATATATACATATATATATATATGTAATATATATAATATATATATATATATATATACATATATATATATATATATATATATATATATATATATATATGTATGAATATATATATATCACTAACATCTCGACCGAGGACAAAGCAATTCATGATTTCCCAATTCACTCATTAGCCAAATTCAACCACCAACAATAAAATTAAGTATTTCGAACAACAAACCTGAAAATATAAAAACAAATGTATTAAAAAGCTCTTCATTAACTTGACAAATCAAAACAATCGGGACTGATTGGCCAATCATTTCACAATTCCGTAAACGAAGGAGTTCGAGAGAAGACACCAAAAAAAAAAAAAAGAAATGATAAAAAAAAAGTAACTTTCCACCAAATTGCGAAAACGATGATGAAACAACGAAACAAACAAGAAAACTCGTTAGCTAATTCAATAAAAACGAGGGAAGGGAAGAATTCAACGAGAATTAATCTCTCTCGTTAAGGAGTGATTTTGGTGTTTTTTTTTTTTTTAAACGACAGATTCGCCCGACAATTGAATTAATTACTGGAAGACGAACACAAACGATGTTCAGGTAAGTTTGAGGTTTAGAAAATACTCATTGTAGTAGGAGTTTTGTATTGCCAAATACTATATATATATATATATATATATATATATATATATATATATATATATATATATATATATATATATATATATATATGTGTATATGTATAAATATATATATATATATATATATATATATATATATATATATATATATATATATATATATATATATATATCTATATATATATATATATATATATATATATATATATATATATATATACTATATATATATATATATATATATATATATATATATATATATATATATATATATATATATATATATATATATATAGATATATATATATATATATACATGCATATATCATATATATATATATATATATAGATATATATATTATATATATATTATATATATATATATATATATATATATATAATATATATATATGTATATATATATATATATATATATATATATATATATATATATATATATATATATATATATATATATATATATATATATATATATATATATATATATGCATATATTATATATATATATATATATATATATATATATATATATATATATATATATATATATATATATATATATATATATATATATATATGTATATATATATATATATATATATATATATATATATATATATATATATATGATATATTATATATATTTATATATATATATATATATATATATATATATATATATATTTATTTATTTATTGAACAAGGTACAGTTTAACAACATGCAGTAAGTTACACTGGAATTTGTCTCAAATTAGAAGTGTTGAAATTTCACAGTAATTTCAATGGATTCTGTAGCAATAACTCAAACTGATGTTTGTTAAGGCAAAAATAAATAATAAATTATGACAAATGTTATTCAAAGCGAATGGACTTACAAATCTTGAATAAACATGTGAATCTAGATACAAACCTATATGATCACAAATCTAGTTTCTTAGGGACCTTAGTTATCCGTCCCGATCGGGTGCGATTCTCAACAGAGTACTCAAGAGGGAATACAGACTTAGATTTTTCGAGAGCGGATACAGACTCAGATTTCTCAAGAGGGGATTCAGGCATGATTTCATTTATGGTTGCTGTTATAGCTTCAGAGCCAAAACTTGAAATTCCCAGATAATGTAATCTTTGTATAGGCCTGATAATTACCCCTTTGGAAGTTTTTACATTTACATTTCTAATAAGTCCATCTTTGCCTGGAAATGCATCCACTATCACACCCAAGGGCCAATGCAGTCTGGTCAATTTATCTTCCTTCACTAACGCTAAATCACCTTTCTCCAAGTCACAATTTGGAGTGAAACCCTTAACAACACAAGGTAAATTCCTGATGTAATCATTGCTCCATACTCTCCAAAACTTATTTAAGGTTTGACTTCTTAGCTGAAATACAAGAAGGGTCAGTGTTCACCCGAGTTTGAAAACCTGTACTTCTCCCAATAAGAAAATGAGAGGGAGATAAAGGGACAGGGCCATCAGGTTCATCACTAACAAAAGTCAAGGGCCTGGAATTTACACATACCTCAACTTCATGTAAGGTAGTTCCTAATTCACACCTGGAAATATAATTACCACCTAAAGTTTTTCGAACAGCAGACTTTACTGATCTTATTAAACGTTCCCACCAACCTCCCCACCAAGGAGACCTTGGAACTATAAATCTCCAGTGGGGAGATAGGTGTCCATAAACCTTTTGCAATTCACTGACACATGCAACACAGGTCTTAGCATTATCGGAATACAGCACTGATGGAAGCCCCCTACGAGCAATAAATCTGCGAATTGCAAGCATACAGTCAAAGACACTCATGGAGTCAGTAAGCTCTACATGTATGGCTCGGACTACTGCACACATGAAAAACAAAATATAAAAGTTTTTCGATGCAAAATCAGTACAAAATAGATGACCAGCAAAGTCGAGACCAGTTACAGTAAATGGTGATGCAGCCTTCACCCTTAATTCTGGTAAAGTAGCTACAGGTTGACTGCAAGCTCTTGAATCATGTCTTTGACATCTAACACATTTCTTGATGACAGACTTTGCTAATACTCTAGTTCTTATTATCCAAAAACAACTTCTTAAGGAAGACATAATAGAAGAAACACCTGCATGTTTAAGAAATATATGCTGAAAGCTGACAAGTAGTTTAGCCAAGTGACATTTGGGTATTATTACTGGGTGTTTACTTTCATAGGCTAAATCTGCATGCTCAAGCCTACCCTTAATTCTTAATAAACCTTGTTCATCTATAAAAGGATCCAGTTTGCACATATTTGACCCCTTTGGAATAGGTTTTTTTTTCTCAATAAAGCATTAACTTCCGAGGGATAGACCTCTCTCTGTACACAATAAATCAATTTAGTTTTGGCCTTATCTAATTCATCTGAAGTTAGTAGGCCTGAAGTTCCCAAACATTTAATTACATGCATTTTACAGTTATGTACAAATCTCAAAACCCAAGCCATTACTCTGAGTTTTACTATAGTGACTCCATCTATCAAACTCAAACAAAGATGTGTCTAAACTGAGAGCAACACAATCATATCGTCCTTACAATTAGCTTCTTCCATAGTAGAAAACAAGTTTTTACCTTCATGACAAAAATACAAAGGTTCAGATAGCCAGGAGGGACCATTTAACCATAAACTGTTAGCCGATAGCTGATCACCTAATATCCCCCTGGATATCAAATCAGAAGGGTTGTTAATTCCTGAAAAATGATGCCAACAGTTAGGTGGAGTTATACTTTGGATTTCAGTAACTCTGCTAGCTATAATGGGTTTCCATTTACAAGGGTCTCTTGAATCCAAGCAAGTGCTATATTAGAATCAGTCCAACATATGAGGGAGGTATCATTACCCAAACTTAGAGCATTCTTTACAAAAACTACTAACCTTGAAGATAATAAACCCCCCCATTAATTCCAGTCTAGGAAGAGTTGCTGTCTTGATAGGTGCTGCTCTAGATCTGGATGCTACCAATGACACCTTATAAGAACCATACTGGGAGCAAGTTCGTATATATATACACAAGCACCATGCCCCTTTGTGGAAGCATCTCCAAAGGCATGTAATTCAATTTTACAAATACCGGCCCATGAAGTATCAGGAAAATAGCACCTATTAACATTTCAAGATTTCAGAAATTTAGCACTCTCGACCCACTTCTGAAACTTAACCTGCAGTTCCCGAGGTAACAAATCAT
>NC_087215.1:3304708-3309708 GCF_015104395.2 Macrobrachium nipponense | reverse complement strand
GGTTTCCCGAGTCGACTATCAGATGAGGGAAGTTTTGGGATTTTTTTTTTTTTTTTTTTTAATGCAGGGAAGAAAATTCGGTTTTTAATTAATTAATTTATTTTTTTTATGCGAGGTCAATTTGTGTGAATTCTTTTTAATGCAGAGAAGGAAATATAGTTTTTTTTTATATTATTTTAATGAGAGGCCTGTTTTTAGATATTTTAATCAAAGAAGTTTTGTAATCTTTTTAATGCGAGGAATTTTTTTTTGATGTAGAGAAAAAAATTCAGTTTTTAATTTTTTTTTTTTTAAAGCAAGGTCAGTTTGGGGAATTTTTTTTAATGCAGAGAGAAGAGAATTCGGTTAATTTTTTTGTTTCTTTCGAGGTCAGATTTAGGACTTTTTTTAATGCAAAGAAAATTAAGTTTCTTAATTCTTTTTAAGTGGGGCCATTTTTGGGAATTTTTTTTTTTTAATGCAGAGAAGAAAATTCAGTTTTTAAATTTTTTTTAAAGCGTGGTCAGTTTTGGGGAATTTTTTTACCGCAGAGAGAAAACATTCGGTTTTTAAATTTTTTTTCTTCTAATCGTGGTCAGTTTTTGGGAATTTTTTTAATACAAAGAAGAAAACTCGGTTCTCCAATTTTTTTAATGCGAAGTCAGTTTTGGGATTTTTTTTTTAAATGCTGAGAAGAAAATTCATTATTAAAATATGTTTTTTAAAGCGAGGTCAATTTTGAGAAATTTTTTTAATGCAAAGAAAATTCAGTTTTTAAATTTCTTCTAATGCGAGGTCAGTTTTGGAAATTTGTTTTAATGCAGTGAGAAGAAAATTCGCTTTTTATATATATAAAAAAAAAGTTTTCCTATTTGTTGTCAACACAGTAGTTTGCAGGCTTACTCCCCGAGTAGGCGATGAATCCTCTGTTTATAAAGTCTCATTTGGAAACGTGATTTCATGGAATTATTAAAAAAAATAACATGTTTTAGTCTTTTGAATGAAAAGAATTAAAATTCCCTAACACGTTTGGATCTCTGTAACTCTCGTCTTATTATTAAAGAGATTTTTAAAATGAGAGCATTATAAAAAATACAAAAGGTACATTATCATAGAGAGGAAAGAACTTAAGTATAATATTTTCATATAATAATTCACATGAGAGAGAGAAGAGAGAGAGAGAGAGATAGCTACGAGGATAAAATATGATACAAACACATCGATTGCTATTTGGAAAGTCTATCTGATTAACGAGAGAGAGAGAGAGAGAGAGAGAGAGAGAGAGAGAGAGAGAGAGAGAATTTGACAACAAATACATCGATTATTGTGTTGAAGGTTTTGCCTTCTAATTAATGAGAGAGAGAGAGAGAGAGAGAGAGAGAGAGAGAGAGAGAGAGCGAGAGAGAGAGAGAGAGAATGTAAACTAACACCTGAAGAAAAAATTCCTTAACATTATTGTTCAGCTTCCCTCAATTAACTAATTTTGGAAGATGGAAAAATTCTATCTTTAAATTCTCGAAAACTAATTCCTTGTATAAAACAAGTCAGAAAAAAATATAGAAGATGGAAATATCCTGTAATTCAATTCTCAAATACTAGTCATTTTCCCGCGAGTGAAAAATACAACGTAATCCCTGGATCGTCAAGTCGAAAAAGTTCAACAAAGGTTTGAATCATTGACGTGTTCTATTGACAAAACAACGTAGCAAGCAATCTAGAAAAGGAATTCTTTCCAAGAAGACATAAAAGAAAATGAAGAGTAAGCTTAAAGAAAAAAAAACAACAGTGACGTATCAGTGTAGAGAGAGGTCATAACTCTCTAGCATACAGTGTTTTCAAGCGCTAACGTCAAGGTATTGATTGAGCCACCATCCCAGTACGTAGCTTGCTATTTCTCTCTCTCTCTCTCTCTCTCTCTCTCTCTCTCTCTCTCTCTCTCTCTCTCTCTGCTTTGGCGTGTTTTACTTTTGTTTTAATTTTGTTTTCATTTCATACTTTCGTTATTTTTTCTCGGTGCGGCGAACGGATTATCTGTCTTTATTAGTAGAAGTAATAAAAAAAATATACATATAAAATTAAAAAATTAAAAAAATTCTATTCGGAACAATGAATTCTTATTTATAAACGGATTATTTTCGCAACACGAAAGCTTTCATATGAAGAGCAATAATAAAATACTACGATGACATTACTCTCTCTCTCTCTCTCTCTCTCTCTCTCTCTCTCTCTCTCTCTCTCTCTCTGTCAGTCAGTCATACATAGATATATAACAATCCTACAGCACTATAAAGAATATCAACTGTCAGTTAGTCTGTTTCTCTCTGTCTGTCTGGAATAAATAGATGATAATCACAAAGAAATTCCCTCATAAATTAGTCCACCAAAAGTTATAACCAAAACCATACAAAACAAGGCGTGATCCGACCTCCAGCTTACTCGGAGCTCGTGCTAAAATTTACGCTCAAATACAACGTTGTTTCATCAACGAGAATTAGAATATAAATACGCTTCTATGAGAAATAATTTGTCTGTACTGTTTAAATTAAACATTATTTTTTTATTTACATTTTCGTTCTAATAAGTATATCGTAAATATCCTAAAATTCCTGTATCTTTAACTTAACGCAAAACACCCTTTTCTGACCTTTTTAGGCTATTCCACAGGGCTCCGATCTCTAGGTCGAATACAACCTTGTTTCACCAACGAAAATTAAAATAAATACGATATATTTTAAGAGAAATCATTATTCTGTACTGTTTAACTGTTTTACTGTTTTTTTTTATATTTTAATTCTCACAAATAAATCATAAATATCCTATCCTAAAATTCAACTCAACGCGAAACACATTTTTCGGACCCTCTTAGGCTATTCCTACCCCCCAACATGAACAACACCACCATCATAGTAGTTTATAAGCTTACTCCCCGAGTAAGCAAAAACCAGACGAAGAATAATCATACGTTTTCGAACCAATTTCGCCCTAATAAGCAAATTGCATTGTTGCCGTATTTCTGAAACGAAGTCTGCTCTCACGGTTTTCCTCACAGTTTCGTAACGGCTTCGCCTTCGTCGATTCCAGAAAGCATCGCTCAGTTCCCACAACGATCAGCCCGAGTCATAAAGCAACTGGGTCACGGGAGAGGTGAAACTTAAAACAAATGGGTTGTATCACTTTAAAAATGGAAGGTGTGCGAGAGGGAGCGACGTCTCTTGATCTCGTGCGTTTGTGGTTTTGTATCAAAATGGTTTTCTCCTCAGAGTATCGAAGTTCTGAATGAAAGTGACGCAGGGTTGAGTTGATAATTAGTGAATGAATAGATTAATTACTTAACTTCCATCTGATAAGGTCAAGTTCATGCTAACTCAGCTGCATTTGCAAGAAATGATAGTTATTTATGTTTTACCGGTCGCAGCAATAAAAGCTAAAAGAATGCAAACATTTGCATTAAATGCTAAAAGAACGTCAATGTTTACTAACTACATAAATGCCCTTTTTATTCCTAAGGCTTGATAGGTTTAATATTTAGTTTATAAACAGAATATATACTTTTTCCTTCGTTTCCATATAACTAAACAATATATTTTCACTACAGTATAATATTTCCATTCAATCTACATATATCTAAAGAATCCTACATACGTCTAAAGAAATAAATTTCCTTTATTAAAAAAAAAAAAAAAAAAAAAAACATTGCCAAACACTCATTCATTCCACAGAGACTAAAGGAAAAATAGAATGTTCCTTTATTTTAAAAAATAAATACGATATGAAACACTTATTCTTTCTCCAGATTTCTACAAGAAAAAAACTGTTTAAAGAAAACTGCAACTACTTCAGTTCATTGCCCATACATCTAGAGAGAGAGAGAGAGAGAGAGAGGAGAATAAAACAAAAGTTCCAACATAAAAAAAACCAAACATATTAAAAATTTCATCTTCCTCACACTTCTGAAAAAAAAAAAAAGAATAAAAAGCCCTTTACCACGGAAAAACCACAATATCAAACCCTTCCATTCATTCTCCATATCCCTAAAGAAACAAAAATAGTTCCTTCACCACATAAAAAAAGAAAAAACTGCAAACAATTCCTCCCCAAAGTTAAGTTACACATTGCCGAGCTCAGACGAGGAACCCACAGTAGCCATCCAATACAAAAAAGAAAAAAAAAAAAAGAAAAAAAACCACAAACAACTTCCAGTTCTGCAGAGGGCGCGAATGGCTGTTTCCTCCCCCCCTCCCCCTCCCCCTCTTCAAGTGGCACTTCAGGTAATCCTCTAGGGCGTTTCACCTTTGTTTCCAATGAATGGAGGACCAGCTCAGGTAAAAGCAAAGTTTGGAGGGCGAGCTCACTGACGGCGGGCGTTAATAGACTTGCTAAAGACTCTGTTGGTGTTGGGGTAAGGATGATGGAGAATTTATTGATGTTTTTACATAAAGGGAGATTAAAATATTGGTGTTGGAGAAGGTTTAAAATGTTGGAGTTTGGATGTTGGACAATTTATTGATGTTTCTCCATGAAGGTAGATTATAAAAATATTGATGTTGTGGGAAGGTTTGAATTGTTGGAATTTAGATGTTGGAGAATTTCTTGGTGTTTTTCATGAAGGGAGATTAAAGATGTTGGTGTTGGTGAAGGTTTAAAATGTTGAATTTGGATGCTGGAGAATTCACTGATGTTTTTCCATGAAGGGAGATTAAAATTTTGGTGCTCGGGAAGATTTAAAATGTTGGAGTTTGGATGTTGGAGAATTTATAGAAGTTTTCCCATGAAGGGCGATTAAAATATTGGTGTTGGGGAAGGTTTAAAACTTTGCAGTTTGGATGTAATTTTATTATTCTATGTAAAAAAAAAAAAAAAACTTTCTTTTTAAGCCTAAGTCTGTTTTCAACTCGCATTCTTTATGTTCATAGCTCTGAAGATGGGACAGATGGGCCCGAATATTAATATATATATATATATATATATATATATATATGAATATAATATATATATAGATATAGATAGATATAGATATAGAT
>NC_087215.1:3287208-3299708 GCF_015104395.2 Macrobrachium nipponense | reverse complement strand
ATATACCCCTGGTCACTTTTTGGTATCATATTACAAAGCATTAAACGAGGAATATAATGATGATGATATTACTGGAATTTGATCTCTCTACTAGATAACTCTGTCTCGCAAACAGCCAATAAGGAGGGTGAAGATGTGCATTTGAAGCGACGCCAGAGAACTGTAATGCAATCAGAAGAGGACCAGAGGGGCGAAGGAAGGGTTACTTTAAAAGGATTTACTGCTTTGAGTGTCACAACAAGGGAGGTGATACGTTTTCAGTGTATTTTAGCCTCCTCCCACCCAACCCCCACCCAACTCCTCCCTTTAACGAAAATTATTGGCTTGTTTTGATTGGGACAGAGCCTTTATTATATGAGTTGAGAGGGAGTGACTCTCTCTCTCTCTCTCTCTCTCTCTCTCTCTCTCTCTCTCTCTCTCTCTCAGTTAGAATTTGTTGAATAACAGTGCCTTGTATCTACTACATACATAAATACTCTCTCTCTCTCTCTCTCTCTCTCTCTCTTTGTAAGTTATAACTTGTTGAATAATAATGTCTTGTACTTCATACATACCTCCTCCTTCTCTCTCTCTCTCTCTAAGATATAAGTCGTATAATACTGTCTTGCACTACATACATACCTCCTCCTCCTCCTCCTCCTCCTCTCTCTCTCTCTCTATCTCTCTCTCTAAATTAGTCCCCAGTATCTACATACATACCTCTCTCTCTCTCTCTCTCTCTCTCTCTCTCTCTCTAATTTAGAAGTTGTTGAATACTGTCTTGCACTATATAACAGTGTCTTTGAGACATCCTCATCCTTGTAACTCCTAATCCTTCTAACACACATACCTCTCTTCTCTCTCTCTCTCTCTCTCTCTCTCTCTCTCTCTCTCTCTAAGTTAGTGCCCTGTAACTACATACATACCTGTCTGTTTGTCTCTCTCTAAGTAATAAGTCGTATAATACTGTCTTGTCTTCCAATACATACATACCTCCTCCTCCTCCTCCTCCTCTCTCTCTCTCTCTCTCTCTCTCTCTCTCTCTCTCTAAATTAGTCCCCAGTATCTACATACATACCTCTCTCTCTTCTCTCTCTCTCTCTCTCTCTCTCTCTCTCTCTAATTTAGAAGTTGTTGAATACTGTCTTGCACTATATAACAGTGTCTTTGAGACATCCTCATCCTTGTACTCCTAATCCTTCTAACACACACCTGCTCTTCTCTCTCTTCTTCACCTCTCTCTCTCTTTCTCTCTCTCTCTCTCTCTAAGTTAGTGCCCTGTAACTACGTACATACCTGTCTGTCTGTCTCTCTAAGTTATAAGTCGTATGGTACTGTCTTGTCTTCCAATACATACATACCTCCTCTCCTCTCTCTCTCTCTCTCTCTCTCTCTCTCTCTCTCTCTCTCTCTCTCTCTCCACTTAAAGGGGACACACGGGAGCCGTTTCAGAGGAGGGGATATCCACTTTCATTACGGATGATACCAGTCGACTTTTGCCTCTCGCCAAAGTAGGGAGAGGGCCATTGATGATGTTAACGCTAAAACCTTAATCTAACATACGGGGTCGTTCTAGTGAAGTGCAGAGCGACTGGCAGTCGTTACTAGAGCGAATAACGTGACCGAGTGGCCGTGGAGTTGATGAGGAGTGGAGTTATTATAATTTATTCTGATGAGATCCCCGAGTTGTCGTACAATTAAGACGATTCGTCTGGGCCAATGTTATGAACAGGCGGAAATTCAAAGGCGAAGTTAATGATGCAAAATGTTTGGGAGTTTGGCGATAAGCTGGAATATTGATGGAGGGTAGAGGTTCGAGAATGACTTTTATCATTTTATAGGTTTTTCCCTTCTTTTCATAGCCTGGGGAGGTAGGGCGTTAAAAATTTAAATATATATATATATAGTATATATTATATAATATATATATAAATATATATATTATATATATATATATATATATATGCGTGTGCGTGTCTGTGAAATGTGGTGTAAATGTAGTAGCCACAATGCTCTCTTAGCTAATCAAATTCTTTGCTCTTTTTCGGATACGTTGGTCACTACAAAGCCTCGAGATCCAACTTTAAAGAAATATGTTATTAATTTTAAAATAGATAAAATTAAGACTTTAATACATATTATCTCTGCAGTTCCTGGCAGTCCTTTGGCTCGGAAATAGTTTCTTTTTAAATGTTTCAAAATTAATGGTTATCCCAAGAGCAAAACAAAACATAAACAAAATAAGTTACTACATAGAAACGTAGGGTAAAAATTCTATTTTTTTATTCTATAATTTTTTCCCAGGAATCTTAACAACATTTTGGGGCTAAGCATACCAATATTTTTCAATATTTTCTCAGGAATATGTGTATGTTTTGGGGTTATGCATATTAATAGAAACGTAGGGTAAAAATTCAATTGTTTTATTCTATAATCTTTTCCAGCGATATTTGCATATTTTGTGGCTATCCATATTAATATTTTACAATATTTTGTTTAAATATTTGTATGTTTTGGTGCTATGAATATTAATTATTATTTAGTATCGACCACAATAAAACTTAGGACAAAATTGGGTAAAAATAAAATTTTTATTTATTCTATATTTTTTCAGGATTATTTGTATGTTCTGGAGCAATGCATATTAATAAATACTTAATGAATAGCAGAACTAAAAAAAAAAAATCATGAAATATGTAATAATAGGAAACCCCAGTTAAGTAAATACCACAACACTGTAGCGAGTCGGCTAATACATTTGACCTAAAAGTTATTCACCTGTTTTGATTGGTTTAACTTGGAATTTATTCGGTGATAAATATATTGAACGAGGTCAGATTTCATAAAGGTAGTACGTCCAGGCTAATGCGAACCAACTTTCACCTACCTGTTGGAGGGAGAGTGTTAATGCATTTAATTTGTCCCTGAAATACTATTATTGATCCGAGGTAGCAGAGTGAACAGTAATGGTGGCATTTTGCTCGTATGGATAATAGCAACAAGGTTGAATCGTGTCAAATTGGAAATATTCTAAAATAATTTTTTTTTTTATGAGGGAAATTTGAATGAAAATATATGGGTCAACAAAATCTATAGCTTTTAATTGGAACTAGAATATTAAAATTCTTGTCAAATACCAAGTGCTGGGACCTATGATGAGGTCATTTGGCATTGAAAGGGATACTTGGAGTTTAAAAGGTCTGAATTTTGAAAGCTTGAATAGGTTTCATCTACTGAATAATAATAATAATATTAGTATTGTTATTCTTTGGAAGCTTGAATTTCAAGTTATTTACCCCTTGGTGGGCTTGTTCCATTCGAATAATAATAATAATAAAATAATAATAATAATAATAATAATAATAATAATAATAATAATAATAATAATAATAATATAATAATAATAATGAATAATAATAATAATAATAATAATAACGACAGTAACCAACAGCCTGAGATTGGAGCTACAGAAGCAAACCAAAGGAAGAAATGGACAAGAGAAGAAAAAAAGGAAATATAGAGATGCTACATCAGAAGCAACCCGACGGAGAGAGGATATAGAAAATTGGTCAACATCTAGAATGCGAGGAATAACATACCCCCAAACAGAACAGAGGCTGGCACCCCAAGTAAGGAACATAAAGAAAAAGAACTGGCTCTCCCCAACAGAAAGAGAGGAACTGGAGAGGGAAATGTTCACACGACAACGAATTACACGAAGACGAACTGAGAGACGATGCCACAGAAGACGACAGGGATGATGAGGTATCAAACAACGACACACGAAGAAACACCGGCGAAGTAACAGAGAGGACAAAACGGGCAGAAAAGATTAGACAATGGATGGAGCCAGATACAGAGAGAACAAAGATCCCCTACATGAAAGCCTACAACACCAAGAAATTAAGGGAAGGAGAAAACAAGTGAGGTCAATGAAATAATGGGTATAATACACACCACCAGTATCGCAGAAACAAATTAACCTTGGCATATGCAGGAGCAAGATTAGTAGCAGAAACTGATGGGGATACGAACACCAAACACCACCAGCACAACCAACCCAACAGAAACCAAAACAGCACCGCCTTGGAAAAGGCGCCTGGAAAAGCAAATCATGGTGATGAGATCTGACTTGAGTAAACTGAAAGAGATGGCAGAAAAAAGGCTAAGAAGCAAGAAAACAAGGAAGGAACTAAACGGGAAATACAAAGTACAAGAGAGGGGGACTAAACAACACAATAGAAGATGTAAAAAGTAAAGAAGGCTTAAGGCCAAAGCACATAAGTTCCAACGGTACCATGAACAGGAATAAGAAGGATACCAACAGAACAAACTATTCGGAACCAACCAGAAAAGACTATACAGCCAACTAAGAGGGAAAAACAACCACCAAGAAATTCCTGAAGTCGAACCAAATAAGAGACTCTGGGAAAACATCTGGAGCAATCCGGTATCACACAACAAACATGCAACATGGCTCCAGGAAGTCAAGGAAGAAGAAACAGGGAGAATAAAACAAAGATTCACAGAGATCACGACAGACACAGTCAGACACCAACTAAAGAAAATGCCAAACTGGAAAGCCTAGGTCCCGATGAAGTCCATGGATACTGGCTCAAAAACTTCAAGGCCCTACACCCACGATAACAGAACAACTCCAGCATTGTATCTCAAATCACCAAGCACCCAAAAAGACAACGAGTATAAGGGAAATATAGCCAGTAACTACAGGCCTATCACCTGCCTACCAATAATGTGGAAGTTACTAACAGGTACCATCAGTGAAAGGCTATACAACTACCTAGAGGAGACAAACACCATCCCCCACCAACAGAAAGGCTGCAGAAGGAAGTGTAGGGGCACAAAAGACCAGCTCCTGATAGACAAAATGGTAATGAAGAACAGTAGGAGAAGGAAAACCAACCTAAGCATGGCATGGATAGACTATAAGAAAGCCTTCGACATGATACCACACACATGGCTAATGGAATGCCTGAAAATATATGGGGCAGAGGAGAACACCATTAGCTTCCTCAAAAATACAATGTGCAACTGGAATACAATACTTACAAGCTCTGGAATAAGACTAGCAGAGGTTTAATATCAGGAGAGGGATCTTCAAGGGCGACTCACTGGTCCCACTACTCTTCGTAGTAGCCATGATTCCCATGACAAAAGTACTACAGAAGATGGATGCCGGTACCAACTCAAGAAAAGAGGCAACAGAATCAACCATCTGATGTTCATGGACGACATCAAGCTGTATGGTAAGAGCATCAAGGAAATAGATACCCTAATCCAGACTGTAAGGATTGTATCTGGGGACATCAGGATGAAGTTTGGAATAGAAAAAATGCGCCTTAGATTCAACATACAAAAAGGCAAAGTAACGAGAACTGAAGGGATAAAGCTACCAGATGGGAACAACATCAAACACATAGATGAGACAGGATACAAATACCTGGGAATAATGGAAGGATGGGGATATTAAAACACCAAGAGATGAAGGACACGATCAGGATAGAATAATATGCAGAGACTCAAGGCGATACTCAAGTCAAAACTCAATGCCGGAAATATGATAAAAGCCATAAACACATGGGCAGTGCCAGTAATCAGATACAGCGCAGGAATAGTAGAATGGACGAAGGCAGAACTCCGCAGCATAGATCAGAAAACCAGGAAACATTATAATAATACACAAAGCACTACACCCAAGAGCAAATATTGACAAATTCTATAACATAACAACGAAAGGAAGGAGGGAGAGGACTACTAAGTATAGAGGACTGGTGTCAAAACATCGAGAACAGAGCACTGGGGCAATATCTGAAAAACCAGTGAAGACGAGTGGCTAAAGAGTGCATGGGAAGAATGACTAATAAAAGTAGACGAAGACACAGAAATATACAGAGACAGGACAATGACAAACTGAACAGAGGACTTGCACAACAAACCAATGCACGGACAATACATGAGACAGACTAAAGAACTAGCCAGCAATGACACATGGCAATGGCTACAGAGGGGAGAGCTAAAGAGGGAAACTGAAGGAATGATAACAGCGGCACAAGATCAGGCCCTAAGAACCAGATATATTCAAAGAACAATAGACGGAAATAACATCTCTAACCCATATGTAGAAGTGCAATACGAAAAATGAAACCATAAACCACATAGCAAGCAAATGTCCGGCACTTGCACAGAACCAGTTACAAAAAGAGGCATGATTCACTGGCAAAAGCCCTCCCTCCTGGAGCCTGTGCAAGAAACATCAGCTACCTGGCAGTAATAAGTGGTACGAGGCACCAACCTGAGGGAGTGATAGAAACGATCAGGCAAAGATCCTCTGGGACTATGGTATAAGAAACGGATAGGTGGGTGATACGTGCAAATAGACCAGACGTGACGTTGATTGACAAAGTCGAGAAGAAAGTATCACTCATTGATGTCGCAATACCATGGGACACCAGAGTTGAAGAGGAAGAGAGGGAAAAAATGGATAAGTATCAAAATCTGAAAATAGAAATAATAAGAATATGGGATATGCCAGTGGAAATCATACCCATAATCATAGGAGCACTAGGCACGATCCCAAGATCCCTGAAAAGGAATCTAGAAAAACTAGAGGCTGAAGTAGCTCCAGGACTCATGCAGAAGAGTGTGATCCTAGAAACGGCGCACATAGTAAGAAAAGTGATGGACTCCTAAGGAAAGCATGATGCAAACCGGACCCAACACTATAAATACCACCAGTCGAATTGGAGGACTGTGATAGAGCCAAAAAAAAAATAAAAAAAAAAAAAAAAAAAAAGATTATTAGTTATTATTACTGTTATTATTATTATTTCAAATCAATGACCCCTATAGGATCCGTCCATATAAATAGGTTTCATCTACTGAGTAATAATAATAATAATAATAATAATAATAATAATAATAATAAAATGATTGGCTACATCTCTTCCAAAGTCAGTGTATGATTCAAAACGTTGTTTTTCAAGCTAAGAGCAAATTTCCAAAGAGCGTTAAGCCTATAACGCATTCCGGAAAACAAAACAACAACAATTAAAGGATAAATCTTTCTGTCCCGACTCCACAAAACATTAGGCCTAATGTCATTTCTCTACATTTCATCGTCAGGTAAACACACTGTTTGTTTTTTCAGCCTCAAGGCCTAATAACACAATTAGGAAAACAAACAAAACGATCATTAGTTGATATAAAATTCTCTATAGCTTCGTAAACGTTAGGCCTAATTTATTTTATACATTTCACCAATTGCTGAAATAGCCCTATTTATCCTTAGACCCTAGTAATGGAGATACCTAAAACCCTAGCTAATCGGTTTGATCCAATCTTAAAGGCAGGAGGAGTTGATTAAACTGAATTCCCGTAGAAAATATCTAGTTAATTCAATTTTTCAGTATTTATTAACTTGTTTTGGTCACGTCCATCTTCGTATATGTCTGAAGTTCGACTTCATAGGCGAGCTGAGTTGTTCATATGGGCGAAATTCCCATCATATTAGTGAGATTTTCACCTTTAAAGGAGACTTAAGTGTCTCATATAAGGTGCAATTTGGCTCTTCCACAAGATATGATTTAAGCATTAAGTATAAAGTGATTTAGATTTTAAGTATCCAGTGTGAGGCAATATATTTTACTGAATTAATAGTTTCTGCGTGAATTTGAATTGTAGGTAATTTATAGAAATTCGAGGAGACAGAGAGAGAGAGAGAGAGAGAGAGAGAGAGAGAGAGAGAGAGATAAGCATGTATAATATAATTTCGGCTTTAATGTAATACATATTATCCATTTTCCCTTTTTTAAGGTAGAGATAAAATAATTTCTTTTGGAGAGAGAGAGAGAGAGAGAGAGAGAGAGAGAGAGTATATATATATATATATATATATGATATATATATATATAATATATATATATATATATATACATATATCTCAGAAATTATGCAAAATCAAAATAGTACATTATTATTATTCAAAAGCTTACTACTTGATTACTACTAGGAGAGAGAGAGAGAGAGAGAGAGAGAGAGAGAGAGAGGAAAACCTCCGCAGCGGGTCCACGAATTTGTAGTAATCACCATTATCTTGATGGCCGGGAATAATTTACGAAATCGAATGCAAAATATTTAATCTAATTATCAGTAATGGAATTATTTCTTCCTAGGAATTATTTCTCGGATATATTTACGGTGAGTGAGCTTTTAAGATTATATTTTTTTTTTCTTTAAATAAGGTTGTTATCTATACTACACTTTATATTTCTTTTATTTTACAGTGGCTAGTGTACTTTACAATGTACAACATAATTTTTTAAAGTTTTGGTGAAATAAATAGATGCGTTTGATTTCAAAATTAAAATAGTAAGTATATTCAATCATTATTGAGTCAGGTCTTTTAACACCTAGTCATACACAACACTCTCTCTCTCCTCTCTCTCTCTCTCTCTCTCTCTCTCTCTCTCTCTCTCTCTAAGGAAAGCATTATATATTTCTATTTCGGTAAGCTAAAATTAAAGTTGGCTGGAAATGATTTGCATGACACAGCAAACACGCACCGCCCCCCCTACCCCCCCCCCCCCCTCTCTCTCTCTCTCTCTCTCTCTCTCTCTCTCTCTCTCTCTCTCTCTAAAGAAATTATTCTACCTCTATCTTAAAAAATTGATAATATGTATTACATTAAAGCCAAAATTAAACTTGGTTTGAAGTCATTTACATTGGCCCACCAAACACGTCTCTCTCTCTCTCTCTCTCTCTCTCTCTCTCTCTCTCTCACAGGAAAGAATTTAATTTGTACTTTAGTAAGCTCAAATTAAAGTTGCTTTAAAGTAATTTGCATGAGGCAGCAAACACTGCCTGCCTCTCTCTCTCTCTCTCTCTCTCTCTCTCTCTCTCTCTCTGTTCTCTCTCGATCTCTCACTCTCTCGAAATATCTCTTTCTCTCTCTCAAAAATATTTTTGTCGCTATTTTAGAAAATGGATAAATATATTATTTTAAAGCCAAAATTAAACTTGGTTCGAAGTAATTTACATTGAACCAGCAAACACTGCCTCTCTCTCTCTCTCTCTCTCTCTCTCTCTCTCTCTCTCTCTCTCAGTGGCGGCGTAACTAGCTCGATCAATGAGGTATGCTGGTCACATACGAAAGCAATTCTACCGAATTACCATCGGCTGGTGAATTCTTCGGTCGGGTTTGGGTCATTGTGTCTGTTCCGTAGCTACATTATTTATTGGGATTATCTGCTCTGAGAGAGAGAGAGAGAGAGAGAGAGAGAGAGAGAGAGAGAGAGAGAGAGAGAGAGAGAGAGAGAGAGAGAGAGTTTCATTATATTACTTAAAAAACTTAAATACTTGTTACCGTATCACAACAAAAATATGGAGTTTCCCTGACCTTACCTTACCTTACAGACCTTACAGTTCGTTCGGGTTGCCCCAGGTCCCTCAGTGTGAGGCACCTCTAATCTCTACCAGAGAGTTGCTAGTACATCTTCCGGTATATTTTGCATCTTCCAATCTTGGATGGTCTGGGATGCAGTTTAGATATTTGTCGAGCTTATTCTTAAACACATCTACGCTCACTCCTGATATATTCCTCAGATGAGCTGGCAAACGCATTGAATAGACGCTGCATATCGATGCTGGTGGTGCGTAGTGGATTAATGTCCTGTGTGCTTTCCTTATTTTTCCTGGTATAGTTTTGGGCACTATTAATCTACCTCTGCTTGCTCTTTCTGATATTTTTAGTTCCATGATGTTTTCTGCTATTCCTTCTATCTGTTTCCATGCCTGAATTATCATGTAGCGTTCTCTTCTCCTTTCTAGACTATATAATTTTAAGGAATTGTAGTCTTTCCCAGTAGTCAAGGTCTTTAACTTCTTCTATTCTCGCTGTAAAGGACCTTTGTACACTATCTATTTGTGCAATATCCTTTTGATAGTGTGGGTGGGGGTACCATATCATATTGCAATATTAAAGTGGACTACGAACAGTGTGTTTTATAAAGCATAATCATGTGTTTTCAGCTTTTCTTGTTTTGAAGTGCCGTAACAACATTCCCATTTTTTGCTTTACATTTTCCCAACAGAATTGCTATTTGATCATTGCATAACCATGTTCCTATTCATCATCAACACCAAGGTCTTTTAACTGCTTCCTTATTTGTGATTTGTCTCATTATTAGGTCCCTATATGCATATAGCTTTCTTTCTCTGTCTCCATAATTTATTGATTCATTCAATTTTCAGAGTTAAATACCATCCTATTTACCATCCTGCCCAATCATATACTTTGTTAAGGTCTCTTTGTAGAGCGTTCCTATCTTCATCACAAGTAATTTCTCTACTTATTCTTGTTTCATCTGCGAAACTACTCACTACGAATCCTTAACATTACTGTCTATGTCTTCAATCATAATAACAAAACAGTATTGCAGCTAACACCGTTACCTTATGGCACACCGGATATTACCTTGCTTCATCCGATTTCTCGTCGTTTGCAATAACTATCTGTTTTCTGTTGTGTAAAAATTCTTTTAACCATCTTCCTTTATCCACGATATTGTGTTTTTCTAATTTTCTTCGCTAATATATTATGGTCTACCTTGTCAAAAGCTTTTGCAAAGTCTAGATAAACCACATCTGTTTCATTTCCGCTTTTCATATTTTTGAATAATGTTCTCACGGTGGACTAACAGTTGGGTTTGTGTACTTTTTCCGGGTACGAAACCATGTTGTCCTTTTTATTTATTAAACGATTATTTTTTATTAAATGTTTCATAATATTTTTTCTTCATTACCCTTTCATACACTTTCATAATATGTGATGTTAGACTCACAGGCCTATAATTACTTGCCTCTAGTCTTGATCCACTTTTGAAAGTAGGGGTAATATATGCTAATTTGTGCTCATCATAAATCTTGCCTGTATCTACACTTTGTCTTAATAATATTGCAAGTGGCTTTGCGATAGAATAAACTACTTTCTTTCACAAAATAGCAGGCACTCCATCAGGCCCTGCAGCAGCTCCATTTTTAATTTCATTAATAGCCTGCACAATATCAGCTTCATTAATATCTATGTCAGCTAAATATTCACTATTTTCATCCCTTACTTCTATATCATTATCATCATTATCTATTCTAGGGGTGAATTCTCTCTTATATCGTTCTGCCAATATGTTGCAAATTTCCTTTTTTTTATTCGTTAATCTCCCTTCAATTCTTAGAGGGCCTATTTCTATTCTTCTTTTATTCATCTTCTTCGCATATGAGTATAATAGTTTGGGGTTTTGCTTGATATTTATTAGGGTTTTTTCTTCCAGGACCCGTTTTTCATTTGCTTTTGAGAGAGAGAGAGAGAGAGTTTCACTCTATTACTTAAAAAACTTAAATACTTTTTACTGTATTACAACAAAAATATGGAGATTCCATGAGAGAGAGAGAGAGAGAGAGAGAGAGAGAGAGAGAGAGAGAGAGAGAGAGAAAGTTTCTCTCTATTACTTCGAAAAACTTAAATACATTTTACCGTATTACAACAAAAATCTGGAGCTTTCCTGAGACAGAGAGAGAGAGAGAGAGAGAGAGAGAGAGAGAGAGAGAGAGAGAGAGTTTTGTTCATTATGCAAATTACTTCAGAACTTGAATTTTTGCTTCAGTGTAATATATACTATCCACTTACTGAAACAAGAATAAAATATTTATCTGAGAGAGAGAGAGGAGAGAGAGAGAGAGAGAGAGAGAGAGAGAGAGTTTCACCTAATGCCTTTAAAAACGTAACAACTTTTTTAACATATTGCAACAAAAATATAAAGTTTTACTATGTGGGAGAGAGAGAGAGAGAGAGAGAGAGAGAGAGAGAGAGAGAGAGAGAGAGAGAGAGAGTTCGCTGCCTCATGCAAATTACTCTACAACAAGTTTAATTACGGGGCCGGTGTAATACGTTCTATCCTTTTGATTAAACAGAAATCAACAAAAACATTTTGACTGTACCATAAAAGTCTTTCCCTCAGGAGAGAGAGAGAGAGAGAGAGAGAGAGAGAGAGAGAGAGAGAGAGAGAGAGAGATCTACACCGAGTACAATGGCAAGGTATTACATAACATCAATTTGATTAAAAATAGATTAGCGAAAAACATCTGTTGCGTACTAAACACCTCTTCTTAAAGAGAGAGAGAGAGAGAGAGAGAGAGAGAGAGAGAGAGCAACTTCGAGTACAATGTTAGAGTATTACATAACATTAATTTAATTAAAAATAAATTAGCGAAAAAGTTCTGTTGGGTACTAAACAGCCCTCTTTGGCGAGAGAGAGAGAGAGAGAGAGAGAGAGAGAGAGAGAGAGGGTGGGGGAGGGGCGGTCAACGTTTGCTGTTTCATACGAATTCAATCGACGTAACTTTAATCATGAACGGAAATTGACGAAACGCTATCTCTCCTTGAAAAGTGAGAGAGAGAAAGAGAAGGGTGGTGGGGGGGTGAGGTAGGACCGGGAAATCTAGTTAGA
>NC_087215.1:3277208-3282208 GCF_015104395.2 Macrobrachium nipponense | reverse complement strand
TACCTTAAGTAAGCGATTGGAACATCCCACATAAGTCCCAAAATCAAATTTTGGGAAATTAAACTTATAAACAGTGCAGGTATTTTAAGTAAATAATAACATCTGGAATATTACCACGTCTTCTGGCTATCCTGTTCCTCATTAATATATAATTATATATAAATATATATACATACATATATATATACATATATATATACTATATATATAATATATATATATATATATATATATATATATATATATATTATATATATATATATACACACACACACATAATACATACACAGATATATGTATACATTTATACAGTGTATATATACATACATAATCACTGACCAATTGTGCAACCACTCTTAAAGTGACGTCATTCAATCACCTATTCAGGAAGCTTAGCAAGCTTACATTACCTATAGCCACGAGGACCCCATACATAAGAGATACTGAGACACAGCCTTAGAGAGAGAGAGAGAGAGAGAGAGAGAGAGAGAGAGATACCATCTACTTCAATGGGACAGTAGCAGATTATTCATAGGTAGAGCTTTTAGCTGTGTTCCAAGATTTAAACTGTTGGGGTCGACTTCGACGACACACAAGAAATTCAGTGAAATCTGATTCGAGTCGAAGGAAATGGGAGAGAGGTAGGTTAATTCATTTATACTTGTCTTGAAAGTGAAGATACAGAATATATGAAGAGAAGTTCAGATAATAATAATAATAATAATAATAATAATAATAATAATAATAATAATAATAATAATAATAATAATAATAATAATAATAATAATAATAATAATGTATTGGAAGTAAACCCTCTTTTAAATGTGTTTTATTAAAAGTAATTGCTGCCTCAGCTGCAAGAATTTTACGTAGGTTCTTCTGTATTTTCCATAATAATAAAAATAGAGAAGAACCTATATAAAAATTAATGCAGCTGGCAATAATTACTTTTAATATAATAATCAAATAATAAAATAATAATAAATAATAAAAAAAAAAATAAAATAATTTTTAATAAAACAAAAAAAATAATAATAATAATAATAATAATAATAATAATAAAATTATTTGGAAAGCTTGCAATTTAAAGCCAGTTGCCCCTTTGGTGGGATTGTTCCACATGAATAGGTTTTATCTACTGAATATAATAATAAAATAATAAGAATAATAATAATAATAATAATAATAATAATTAATAATAATAACAAGAAGAAGAAGAAGAAGAAGAAGAAGAAGAAGAAGAAGAATTAAGTTTTTTTTAATCAAACACACAATTCTAAAAAGTTGGCAAACAACAACAAAAACTCTTTAATTGAAACTCAATCCACCTTTCAAGGTGAAGCTCTGGAAGAGAGAAAGACACTTTATCTCGGGAGATTTTAATCCTCTGAAATTTGCAATCAGAAACGTATTAGAGAAAAGAGTGCATCCGATCAGACCGGAGAAATTGGAGGATTGGAGGACTTCTGGTATTGAAGATACACTGGCTGGTATTTTTTTTTTTTTTTATTATTATTTCTTTCATCCCCGGAATAGAAACAACGTTGTTTTTTTTAAATAGATTATGTATGTGTATGCATGTATGTATATCATATTATATTATATATTATATTACATTATATATATATATATTATATATATATATATATATATATATCCACACCCAAAAAAAACGTTGCTCTATTACGATAATAAAGACTCGATACCTCCAGATACAGCTATCAATTAGTTCCTTAAGACTTAGAATTCCAGATTCTCTCGTTCATACCAACATACAAAAGGAAAATTCTTTTATTTTTTTCAATAAGCTTTTTTTAGTCGTTGTCAATAAATATCGCCAGCTGATATCGCCGTGACTAATGGCGGGCGAGCAACGCCAGGTTCCACCAATCACGATTGGCTTGAATGTTATCGATTGGGGATATTTACCGTCAGTTAAAAATACTCCACTGAGAAACTTACAAAATGATCTGGTCACATGATTCGATCTTTTGGGAAACTTCTGTTACAGTTAATCAAATGATGTTGAAACGGAATAAAAGAGAGTGCTATAAAAACAAGTAAAAAATGCACTAAAGGTTCTTCGGCGCAATCGAGTTTACTGTACATCGTATAATTGAAGCCTCAGAAAATATGTCTATCTTACAGAAGTCTCGGTATAGCGCTGCATGACACGCGACAAATCAAACCACGGGCCTGTGGTGGCCTGTCTCATATCGCTGCCAGACGCACGGTCACGGCTACCTTAATCCTTAAATAAATTAAAAACTACTGAGGCTAGAGCGCTGCAATTTGGAGTGTTTGATGACTGGACGATGGATGATCAACATGCCAATTTGCAGCCCTCTAGCCTCAGTAGTTTTTAAGAAATGAAGACGGACAGGAAAAGTGCTGACAGAAAAAGCCATCTCAATAGTTTTCTTTTACAGAAAACTAAAATGGTGAATAAAGCTTTGGGCAAATCTATTGAAGGTTCCTCATTGGTTTTCGCTTCAGTTCAAGACTGGAAGACATAATTCACAACAGATATTCACACCTTTTGTTAGAGACACGAATCACAGGATCACAATAGAAGATTTATAATGTCCTTTTCCCGTTCTTAGTGATAATTACACTATGTACAGCAGCCTTCACTTATTCAGTTCTTCCTCAGACATGTCATGACCAAAGGCAATAAAAACGTATATATATGTCTCGACTGATCTGGAAACTGAATGGCATATTTAAGCTGATAATGGGTCGATGCCAGTTTTAGAAATACAAAAAAAAAAAAAAAAAAAAAAAAAAAAAGTGAAATAAAAAAGTTTATGAGGCGTTTACTCGAGTGCTTAGTTTTAGTTCATTGTTCGGTGGGAGAATGGATGATACTTAGGATTAACATTTGTGGTTTGTTCTTTACACACACACACACACACACACAAACACACACAGACACGCATATATATGTATATATATATATATATATATATATATATATATATATATATATATATATATATATATATATATATATATATGGATGTGTGTATGTATAATAGATATTTAAGAAATAAATAAGATCTATTATATATAGAATAGATATATATTATTTATATATATATATATATCTAATATAGTAGATTATAATATTATATAGATAGATATAATTAGATATATTATATCATATCATATATTAATATATATATATATATTATATGTATAATATAGTATATAATATATATATATATATATATTATATGTATCTAATATATTAATATATATATATATTATTATATTATATATAGTATATAAATTTTAATATATATATACTATTATATATATATATATATATATAGAGAGAGAGAGAGAGAGAGAGGGGACGGAGAGAGACGAGGAGAGAGAGAGAAGAGAGAGAGAATAAGTAAAACCCCTGTTTAATTCTATATTAATATTTATTGGAAGTCTGATTTCCTGAACATTGAAATTATACAGATTAAATGACTATAACTAAAAAAATGCAAGAAAAAAAAAAAAAAAAAATGCAAAATCGCTGCTGGAACTTCTCTGTAGTGATTCATTTGCATATTATGAAAGATTGTATCCATTGTATATTTTTATTACAGTTAATTCATTGCTGTGTCATTATTAACGTAATTTGCACGTTCAAACAAATGCACATTTGTATTCAGCATTTATAATCATACAATTACTCTCTCTCTCTCTCTCTCTCTCTCTCTCTCTCTCTCTCTCTCTCTCTCTCTCTCGCCGGAGAAAGGAAAATGCCCCTTTTATCGCTCCGCTGGGGAAAGCAACCGTGAATTCATTTTGATTTCGAAATCTCTCTCTCTCTCTCTCTCTCTCTCTCTCTTTATCGGTCATATACATAGGGAGACATTTCTTATATATTCGAATATATTAAAGCAAAAAAATTAGCTTGATGTACAATTCTCTCTCTCTCTCTCTCTCTCTCTCTCTCTCTCTCTCTCTCTCTCTCTCTCTCATATGTTAGACATTGTGGACAAAACTCGTATTTCATGGCGTCCAAGATCTATTTCCAGGGATTTTCAGGACTTCATAACTCTTTATTTTGTTTTTCATTAGAAAACAACGTATGTACATCTCTCTCTCTCTCTCTCTCTCTCTCTCTCTCTCTCTCTCTCTCTCTCTCTCTTTATCCGTAAATAGTATATTCGTGAGACATTTCTTATATATTCATAAAAATTATTAAGCCAAAAAATTTCGTTTGATGTACAATTCTCTCTCTCTCTCCTCTCTCTCCTTTTGTCGGTCATTTATACATCAGTAAATTTCTTATATTTATAAAATATTAAACCAAAAAAAAATCGTTTTGATGTGCAACTCTCTCTCCTCTCTCTATCTCTCTCTTACTCTCTCCTCTCTCTCTCTCCGCTCTCATATGTTTGACATTATGGACAAAACATCGTATTTCATAGCGTCCCAGATCTTTTCCAGGCATTTCCAGGACTTCAGATAACTCTATTTTCCCACTCGAAAACAACGTATGTACATCTCTCTCTCTCTCTCTCTCTCTCTCTCTCTCTCTCTCTCTCTCTCTCTCTCCTGGAAAATGCATGACTGAAAGCCTCCTCCACCCTCCCACCCCCAATCATTCTGACAGGATAAGAGAAGTTTTAACCCAACGTTGATTTTTTCATCGGATTTATTCATGGCCTTCCAGAATCTGTTTTTTTTTTTTTCCAGATAAAACCCCTATTTTTTTAAACGGGTTGGAAATTGCACGATTTGGGCAGTTTCGGGGAGGTTAAAAACGTTGGCCCTGTCTCCTTGTGCTGCTGCTCAAGCTGGGTTAGGTGCCGGATAAACTGCTCTCGACTTCTTTTGTCTTTGTTATTATGGATAAACTGTTGGATTATGGATTGTGTTTGATTTTGTTATTATGGATAAACTGTTGGATTTTGGATTGTGTTCGACTTTGTTATTATGGATAAACTGTTTGATTTTGGATTGTGCTAGACTTTCTTATTATGGATAAATTGTTG
>NC_087215.1:3269708-3272208 GCF_015104395.2 Macrobrachium nipponense | reverse complement strand
CCAATTCTAGAGTAAACTTAATCGATGGTACCTGGTTATTTAATTTAGAGAGTAAATCATTTACATCAGTACCAGCAGGCAGTACAGCTAAAATATCATCAACGTATCTATACTACTTTACAGGAATATAAATGATATTAGGTAAGTAGCGTTTTTCAAAGAATTCCATGTACAAGTTTGAGAAGAGTGGGGATAAATGGTTTCCCATTGCCATTTGTTGATAAAATTCACCATTGAAAATAAACTTACAATCACAAATGTACAAATTAGTGAGTTAAATAATGAGACATAGGTAGAGGCAATTCATGCTGAGTTAGTTCAATACTAAGATATTCTAAAATAGAGTCTATAGGGACTTTAGTAAAAAGAGAACATACATCAAAACTAACGAATCTATCATTGGGGCAAAGAGTAATTTTGTTTAATTTATCAACTAAATCTAGAGAATTATATATATATGAGAATCGGAGATGGTTCCAAGTAACGGGGACAAGATTTTAGTGATATATTTCGAAAGTTTATATGAAATTAAACCAACAGTACTGATAATAGGCCACACAGGGTTATTTTCTTTGTGCATTTTGACTAATCCGTACAAGTAAGGTAGCGAAGGAGATTTGACTGACAATTTGCCTAGTAGTTCTGTTTTATCTTTAAGGATATTTTTCACTGTGCTATTAAAGTTTTTTATGGCTTGATCGAGGGAGATTTTTTGTTAGTTTTTTTTAAGTCACATCATCATCCAGTAGGGCTTGCATACGTGATATGTAGTCAGCTTTATCTAAAATTACTATACTATTTGACTTAACAGCTTTTGTAATGTGGATAGTATTGTCCTTTTTAAGAACGGTCAGACTTTTCTTATAGCGAGCAGTGAAGTTACTTTCATGCTTAACATGCTTAATATGTATTGTGAATATGTATTGTGAATAAGTTTTTTTTTTTTTTTTTGTTTTTACCAAAAAGTTGTCTGAATAGCTTTTGTCACCCCATATTATTCTTTAATTGCATTGCCCTTTGGTCTGAGCAGATTGACTTAATCTTTTTGTTTTTTAAATTGTACCCATGTTTATGTATGTTTGGAAAGGTTACTCTTTATCCAGGTGTGCCGGATTCTAGGTAATAATCTCCTTATAATTCCTATCTGTCAGTTATATGAACTTTCCTGTACTGTCACTTCCTCATGTTAGTCAGTTTATGTGCTAAATAAAGGACCTTGAACGTCGAAAGATCTTGCGGTAACTTCGTTGTTTATTTTTCCTTCATGGCTTATACCTTTATTTGTGGATTTATCACGTTCCAAACTTTCGTGATTCAGTTATACACACACACCACACACACACACACACACACATACACACACACACACACACACACACACATATATATATATATATATATATATATATATATATATATATATAGATATATATATATATAATAAATATATATATAATATATATATATATATACATATAAAGGGTGTCCATAAAGTCCCAGTACCATTACTCTTAATGGCACTGGGACTTTATGGACAGCCTGTATATATATGATATACACATACATGCATACATAACATATACACAGGTAGCTCATCAACACACGTCGCCAGTGACAAGCCGACAAACTAATAACAAAGTCAAAACAAAATCCAAAAATCCAGTAGTTTATCCATAATAACAAAGTCGAACAAAATCAGAAACATAAGTCGAGATCAGTTTATCCAGCACCTAAACCAGCTTGAAGCAGCCAGCACCAGCAGGACAGGGTGGACCCAAACGTTTTTAGCCCTTACGAAACTGCCAAAATCGTGCAATTTCCGACCCCTTCCAAAAAATTGGGGTTTGATCTGAGGAAAAAAAGCCCTGATTTTGGAAGACATGGAATAAATCCGATGAAAAATCAACGCTGGGTTAAAACCTCTCTTATCCTGTCAGAATGATTGGGGTTGGGAGGTGGGGGGGGGGGGTGGGGGGGGGGGGGGGTTATGGGTTGGGGGGGGGGTTGGTTCCAGTCATTACATTTCCCAGCGAGAGAGAGAGAGAGAGAGAGAGAGAGAAGAGAGAGAGAGAGAGATAGATGTACATTCGTGTTTTTTTCGAATGGGAAAATAAGAGTTATCTGAAGTCCTGGAAATGCCTGGAAGAGATCTGGAACGCTATGAAATACGATACTGTCTAAAGGTAGGTTTTGTCCACAATGTGTAACATATGAGAGAGAGAGAGAGAGAGAGAGAGAGAGAGAGAGAGAGAGAGAGAGAGAGAGAGATGTACATACATTGTTTTCGAATGGGAAAATAAGTTATCTGAAGTTCTGGAAATACCTGGAGAGATCTGGAACGCTATGAAAATACGATACTAAGTCTAAAGTAGGGTTTTGTCAACCACTGTGTAACATATGGAGAGAGAGAGATAGAGAGAGAGAGAGAGAGAGAGAGAGAGAGAGAGAGAGAGAGAGAGATGTACATACGTGTTTTTCGAATGGGAAAATAGAGAGTTAT
>NC_087215.1:3256878-3261878 GCF_015104395.2 Macrobrachium nipponense | reverse complement strand
ATCTTAAGTTAATTTCTTAGTTTTAGTCATTATTTTATTTATTTTTTTTTTTTTGCAAGGAAAACTTGTCATTGAAGTGTTTAGTTTTATTCAAGTGAATTAGGAAGAAACAAAGAATTATTATCTGAATATTTTCTCTAAGAACTGGGAAGATGGAAACTAAAAGAATGAAAGGAATAAAAGATAGGTAGATAGTTAGAGATAGATTGATAGAGAGTAAATAATTGGATGGTAACAAAAAATTTTACTGAATCATCATTATTATTATTATATGAATATTTTTTGAAAATAAAAGAATGAAAAGATTAAAAGATAGGTAGATAGACGAGGAGAAAAATTGATAGATAGAGAGTAAATAATTGGATGGTAACAAAACATGTTTTTTGAACTCTAATAATTATTATTACTAAACTGGATATTTTTCAAGAAAATTAGAAAAATGGAGAATAAGTGGAAGAAACAAAGAAAGGCTGATAGACAACTATGGGCTTTTAAGATATATATATATATTTATTTATTTACAAAGCCGATGACAACGGCCCAGTGGATCAGACGTTGCAACGAATATTCAGACGACATCTCCCGACCACAAACTTGTTAAACCCTTAATTGATTTATCATGTCCGATTAAACTTGGACGCACCTGTCCTGAACAATATTCTTCGTCCCTGAGCAATGGAGAGAGAGAGAGAGAGAGAGAGAGAGAAGAACGGTAGTTGCGTCAGCGCATGAAGTGAATAATATTTCAGTCTTGTTCAGGATATATATTTTGAAGTTATTTACAAAGAGAGAGGAGAGAGAGAGAGAGAGAGAGAGAGAAGAGAGAGAGAGAGAGAGAGAGAGAGAGTGAGATAGAGTTACGAGGATTAGGATGTCTCAAAGCCTGGTTAGTCTATCCGAGGAGACATCATGTGCTCACTTATCTCTATGAGCAGGATTTATTATTCATTCAGTGTCCTAATGATTTTGTCTAGCTTTCTTTTAAACTCTTCCACACTGTTGCTGTTTACAACTTCTGGCGGCAGTTTATTCCAGTGTCACATATCTTGTATGTGAAGAAGTTCCCACAATGGGATGTGTTGTATTTCTTCAGAGCAAAGTATCAAAATATCTACAGATGTGTTTAGGGCCATCGTGTTACTTATTAACTCGTCTATATGTACAATAGAATTGTTACTATCAATCAGTTATTAAGAATGATAAAAATGATAATTTGCATTAATAAAAATGATCAAAATGGTTAGAAATTCTAAACATAAATGAGTTTTTTTTTTAAATTAAAAGCAAAGTATCAGTCTCTACATATGTCATCACGTTAAATATTAACTCGTGTACGTAAAATAGAATTAAAAATTAATCTGAAAAAGTTATTTATTTATCAGATATAAAATCAATATAAAATAATTAGCCATTAGTTATTCACGCGCCCGCACCCATAAGACTGAACGTTAACGGAACACAGTTTAATTACATTACCTCCAATGAAAGCGACAGGAAGCATCGGCAAACGTTTCCAGAAAGACCTCATTTCTGCCCCTTTTGTATTGGAGGACGGCGCAGCGCCAAGTACCCTCTTCAGAAGTCGGTGTTGCGCCAATTCAGAATTAAGGAAGCCTTGCGCTCTCTCGCGCTCCCGTGATTCGTTTGCAGTGATTTTTTGTTGGGGGAGGGGTGGGGGGGGGGGGGGGAGGGCATTTTTGCAGCAGACTTTCAACGATTGTGAATTGGGAGAGTTACTGATTGTGAAATTGAGTTTGTGAAGTGATGGTGAGTATCTGCAATAGGCAGCTTTTTGGCAACCCGTGGACGCCAAGCATTTGAATTGAAAGGAAAAATAGACAGGATATTTTTAGGGATCTCTTAATTGAGATAGAGAGAGAGAGAGAGAGAGAGAGAGAGAGAGAGAGAGAGAGAGAGAGAGTCTCTCTCTCTCTCTCTCTCTCTCTCTCTCCTTGAAACAGAAACTTAACTTTGAGAAATTGAAAAAAAAAAAAAAATGTTTTTAGAGATCCACTGAACTATCTCCCGGATACACGAATCTATGAATGAAATAGTAGTAATGACTTAACTACGATAAATGAATTGAACTGTTATAGATACGAATCCCTGAATAAATTAGCATGAACGACTCACTACGATACATTCATTTAAACCAACTTCCCGATACACGAATCCATAAATGAAATGGTATGAATGACTTACTAATACGATAGTCTCGTAACAACAGCTTAATCGTGATAACCTTCAGTCGTGAATTCCCTCCGATTGGCTGCTGTTGGCCAACCGTGATTACGCCCCGTGATTTGAAACGTCGTGAGTTTCTGTCGCTCCGTCGTGCTCGCGAACCGGTCCTGAGTCCCGAATCTCGTAAAAACGTCAGTTGGATCTGCGTGGATAAATAAGAGGTTCTCGTTGTGTTGTTACTGAAAGTGGCGCTGTTGGCAATGGCTTCGGTTTTGCGACGATTCATTCTGATATAAATATTAGAGGAAGTGTTCGGAAATGGGTTTCGTCCTCGAATGTTGCATTGAGCTAACGTTTGCTGTCATGTAAGTCTGCATGTTGAATATTTTGTACTTAAAGGTTATATCTATACAACTTGATTCTAAGCATTTATCTAAAATATTAAACTAGGGAATCCCGTTGCAAACAGATTGCTATACATTGCAAATGTTGGGTTGAGCTAATGTTTATTGTCATGCAAGTCTGTATTATGAATATTTTATGTTTAAATGTTATATTATCTGTACAACTTAAAGCTAAGCGTTTAATCAAAATGTTAAACTAATTAGGAAATCCCATTGCAAGCAGATTGATATGCATTATATTCTACCTGGAATAACCCTCTCGCCTCTCTCTTCTCTCTCTCAGTCTATCTTCTCTCTCTCTCTCTCTCTCTTCGACTCTAGATACGTTTTAAAAGGTCCCTAAAATATCAAAAAAGATAACAAAAATTATTACATAAAAGTGCAAACAAAATGATACATATAATATAAGTAAAAAGATTCATAAAAAGATACAAATATAAATAAAAATGCCTAAAGATACATGAAAACGATACACAAAAAATCTACATAAAAATATACATGAAAATATACATAATATAAAGAAAAATATACATAAAAAATACGTAAGACAAAAAAAGATACATAAAACCAAACTGTCAGTTCTGGCAGAACAAAGCAAAGCCAGAGAGGAAATGTTCTCCCCGTAATTACTTTGCTAATTGAATACGAGGAGGATGAGAGCGCTGGTATAAACAGGACGTGAAATTGCTTGATATTTGCTTTCAGTATAACAATGAACGAAGGAGGATAAGCTTTATTACAAACCGATGCTTTGTACAATGAAGGGAAGGTATTTAGGTTAAATAATAACAAGCTTAGTCTGAACATATTGAAATATATTTGTGGAGTATACTAAACATGAATATACAATATAATGAATTTTTTGCTCAGTTGGATTTAAGGTTTGAGAGAGAGAGAGAGAGAGAGAGAGAGAGAGAGAGAGAGAGAGAGAGAGAGACAGACAGACAGACAGACAAATCTAACAATAATTTATAGATCTTAAAAACAAATATAGTTAAAGGCCTCAACACACGGTCAGTAGAATTGACAATAATGCCGAGATTGTCCATCATATTGACCGTGTAGTTTTAAGATTGATGGGCAGCTCAATAGTATTGAGTCATCCAAATGTTTCAGACTTGACGGGGAAAGATTGCTGCAGTCTGTGGGTAATATTGATCAATTTGTCATTTCTACGGTCGCTTTCGTTTCGACAACATGTCTGAGGAGGCGTCTACTCAGAAAGGAAAATCAACGGAACCAGCCTTTATACTCGATTGCACCAGAGTATATAAGGCTTTGCCCTCATTATGGAAGGTGAAGTCAAGTGACTGTAACAGCAGGGATAAAAAGGAGTGTAAACTTCTATTAAAGAAATACGGGGAGAAGTTTCCCAAAGCCAAATAGGATGATGTAAAGAAGAAATTCAATGCACTGAGGACCAATTTCCGTAAAGAACTGAAGAAGGTCGACATCTCCAAGAAGTCGGGAGCCGGAACAGAGGAAATTTATACCAACATTTTGGTACTATGATGAAATGCTGTTCCTCAGCGATCGAGAAACCCCTGCAGAGTCCCTTAACACCACGGCTGGTGAGGATGATTGTCTTGAATCACAGGAAATTGAAAATGTGAGTACCAATTTCATATGTATTTATTTCTCAAGATATTATAATAAAAGTATAGCTCAATAATCAACAATATTAAGAAAAAAACGATTGAAATGTTTTGTTCCACCATTCTCGTTAAAGTATTAACAATACTTTTTAATACTAACAAAATAGATCAGAAATTTTCCCATAATTTAATTAACCAATGTGTGATTTAACTAACGCTTGTGACTTTGCCAAGGAATAGCACCTTCATTATTGAAATAATCACAGTATTGATCCCCATACATTTAAGCCACTAATAAAGCTTCGGCTATACAACTCTATATATGATATATATATATATATTATATATATATATATATATATATATATATAATATATATATATATATATAATATATATATATATATATATATATATATATATATATATATATATATATATATATGATATATATATATATATATATATGTATATATATATATTATATCATATATTATATTTTTTTCTATTACAGGCTGTTTGATCTGCTCCTGGTCCCTCCGGTAAAAAGAGAAAGACACTGGATGAGAGACAGGAGCTGGTGTCTCTTGCTCGCAAACGCCTTCGAGAGAGAAACGTTCACGAAAAAAGTTGCATCTGCTTGGGGCTGTGAATTAAGGAATATTGGCCCTGTGCAGGCTGTGTACGCAAAGAAAGATATCAATGATATTCTTTTCGAAGCTCGGCTTGGGTACACTGCACCGAATTCAGTTTGGTTCAGTTTATGGACCGTCACCTTGAGACCAACCAAAGTTAAGCGCTTAAAGCTATTAATGTTT
>NC_087215.1:3244378-3249378 GCF_015104395.2 Macrobrachium nipponense | reverse complement strand
GTCATAAGCTGAATTATTGACTCTAATTGTCTATGAGGTTCAGAAAAAAGTTAATTCATTTTGATGTTATAGAAATTCTATTTGCTTATTTTGTTCATTAATTTTAAAATGGATAAGAATAGGTTATGGCTATGTCATGTCATCGTGACCCATGAACCACATGCAAAGTTCATGAGCTAAGCATTCCTCTCTCCAGTCAACCTGCTTCGCAAGCGGTTTATTGAGGTTAAAAAGAACAATTATGAATTAGCAAACGTGATAGGCACCTTCTAGACAGATGATGTCGTCACCAGCTTAAGAGTTACGTTACTTGCTGTAAAAAATACGACTTTAGTATTTTCAAATGATATTTTTTTGTTTTAATTCTCCACCCACATGAGAAGAATGTCTGAAAAAAAACAGTACCAAAATTGAACAACATAATATTAGTTTCATGTTGGAAATCTGCATGAAATGTGTGATATATTGTATTTGTATTTTATTAAGATTATTCCTTATTTAAACTAATGATAGGGTTTTCCAACAATTTTTATATATACTATTTTGCCCTATAAGATTACTTCGCATAGATATACATTTTCATTCTAGAACTTCCTGACTTTAAAATCTCTTTAGCTTTATTTTATTTTATTTATTTATTTATTTATTTATTTATTTATTTTTTACTACGAATATAAATCCCCGGGACAGACAATATGTCAGTAGGTTTTGATATATGTTTGAACTTTTAGCTTATTTGTCATTACTAAAGCGTTAAGTTAGAGTTCAAATCTTTATGCATATATATTTGGATATTTAATTAACCTATGGTTACATTTTGCTTATTGATTTTATCATGATTCCTTTTTTTATTTTTATTTATTTTTTTTTTTTTTATAATTTGTAACCCTTCCGACTTCTTACGGAGTGTATTATATCGACTCCTTGTATCCATATCTATTTAATTTTTTATATTTATTTATTTATTTATATAATTTTTTTATATATATATTTGATAAATTAATGGTTGGCTGAATATGTGGAAAAGTGTTCTAGCGGTGTACCGTATAAGACTACTTGCGGTATCAATTCTATAGATACAAGATATGAATGATAAAGGTATTTAAAACCGCGAGAACCGCTATAATCCAGTTCGGATCCAATATCACGAATGTAACTCGTAAGACATTGACACTTTTTTATTTATCCGTTATTCTACCAAACCGATTGACTCTGGGTGATAAAATATATTATTGGGTTTCTTAATGGAAAGGAATTCACACAACGAGTTAAGAAGATTATTGATTTACACCACCCGAGTTAGATTATCATGTGTTGAATTCCATGTTTACTGATTTAGCACTCATAAATATTATTCTTAGCGCACTCAATTGCAGTTTTTTTTTTTTTTTTTTTTTTGTTTTTTTTTTTTTTTTTTTTTTTTTTTTAGTGCTATTAATTCTATATAACGTGTCAAGGCGACTATTAACACTGAGAGGTGTTTATTTCCTCTGTCTGACTCGTAACTCTGTTAATGATTCTACATGTATTCTTTCAAGGACTGATTTGGCACGTGATAGGCCCTTAAACTGACAGGTCTCTTAGTGTGTCCCTTGTTTTCATGACACGTGTTACAATCAGTTATGTGTTTTTTATATCTGTAAGCATTGTAGGCCAGTAAAACAGTGATTTGGCTTTCTGTGACATAATAGGGAACCCTGGATGATGGAATGCAACCAGTTTAGAACGATTGGTATGAAAGAGATTATTACTAATACCTGGTCGTTAGTCATCTGCTGTGTTCTTCGGGTTTTCCTTGTCACGGACCTACATATAATATTACATTTGATTACATTATTCTGATACACATACTTTAAATATACTTTTGCTTTAGGGTTTCTGCGCGAAGTGTTTATTGTTTTGCTTAGCCGCTGACCCTGTTTCCATTCTAAGTGTTTATTGTTTTGCTTATTGCTGCTGACCCTGTTTCCGTTCGAAGTGTTTATTGTTTTGATTAGCTGCTGACCCTGTTACCGTTCGAAGGGTTTATTGTTTTGCTTATTGCTGTTGACTCTTGCTTTGTTCAGTTTGTAACAGTTTGGGGCTCCAACCCAGATATTCAATGCTCGTGATCTCTTGGGTTAATGAATTTTCTTTTTTAGATACGGTTTTAACAATAGGCACGGTTATTTCTTTATCTTTTAGTCCAATTAATGGGTCTTTACAGTATGGTGCGGGATTGCGGGATAATGCGTCAGCTATGATATTTGCTTTCCCAGGTAGATTTCTTAACTTGGCTCCAAAACCTGAATGATCATATGTCACCAAATTCCTTTGGGGCTGTGATTAAAGCCTTTGAAAAACTCGGTAAGTGACTTATGGTCAGTAAGGACTTTAATAGGATAGCCGTAGATTATGAACTTAAAATGTACTAGTGAGTTAACGATACCTAGCCCTTCCTTGCCTATTACTGCATATTTACTTTCAGAGGGCTTTAGTTTACGTGAATAAAAAGCTATATGGAAAGAACTGGTTTTATCATATTACTGAAGTAGTCCCACCCCTCTTACCCTTGTCTGAGGCGTCTGTTGCAATAAAAAAAATTTTCATTCCTTATTTTAAATCAGGGATTTTTAAGTTAGGTGAGCTGCATTATTCCGCTTTTAAGATATCGAACGCCTGTTGATGCTTTTTAGACCATAATACATCTACGCCCTTCTTCGTAAGATCTGTTAAAAGAGCTGTCATGATTGAAGAGTTACATATTTACATACGATTGTAATACCCACTACAGCGCAAAAGTGCTGTATCTCCCTTTTACGTTAATAGGTACCGGAAAGTCATGAATAGCCGACACCTTACCATGGACTACTTTAAAACCTTGACTACACACATAAAACCTAGATAAACATGTTCGGTTTAAAAACTCACATTTAGATATTTTACTCTGAGATTATTTGTCTTTGTCTCAGGCACTAGCTCTCTAGTTTATGTGAATATACTTCTAAGGTATTAGAAAGGATTACAAAACCATCCATATAGGTATGTAGGGTATCCTCTAAAAGTCTCCAAACACTATATTGTAATTGGGGCGCAACGTAATTCGGAGGCATACGTAAAAATTGATAATGTCCCCTGAGTGTGCTGAAAACGGTGTATGAGGTACAATCACTTAGGTAATGGTATCTGGTAAAAGCCTTTAAGTAAGTTCCAAAGCTGGTGAAAAAATTTATTCTAACCTAACAGAGATAAGATGTCGTCGGTACATGGCACTGGAAACTATCGGGAGTCGTTTCCTTGTTTAAGCGACATAAATCTACGCAGATACGCCAAGTCCGATCTTTTATGGCATGACGTTTGAGGGAAAAATTATTTGGGCTTATTTGATTTCCTAATGACTCCTATTACTAACATTTTCCAACTTCGTCATTTATCTCTATTTTGAAATTTCATTGAGAGTCTATACGAAGGTACGTATATAGCTTTATGTTTGTCCTTAGACCGTATTTTGTGTTAAATTACATCCGTTTTCCCCAGAGATCACTCGCTAGTGGAAAAACTTCCTGGATATTCAGATAAAAGATAAAAAAAAAAACAAAAAAAAAAAATTTCTGGCTGAATCACCTCTGCTTGAATGACTTTATGGATATTAATTTAGATAGAGTATAAGAGAGATTCATCTACGACTGGTTTGGCGTGATTAAAAATTAGCAACAATAAAAAAAAATGCGATATTTATATATATAGGTTTTGTGGATTACTAGATTAACTTGTTGCTGAGAGTCAACTGTGTCTAGGGCTTTGTTCGCGGAAATCGTTATATTTCAGAGTGTCGGGAATGATTAAAATTTCATTTCCCAGCAAGGTCTTTTTACACGCACTAAGACATTCGAGGGTGCATGCTTCTCGAGATTTTGCGTGCAACTGCGACTGCGTGGTTGTGGAGAATTCTGTTGGGTCGTTGAACAATATCACGATTTATGAGACAGATGAATTTGTTCCTCTATATAAGTTATTATTTGATTAACTGTCTCTTTTTGTTCAAACGGATTTTAATATGTTTGAAGGTTTAAAGAATTTTTCTTTGATAAACACGCCTTATTTTGCAGGAGGTAAGATAATATTTTGTATACCCCTAGATGGATATCTTACAATTACGCTAGATACAGATCAATGTTTTATATAATTATAGAGGTATCTGTAAGCGCTCGCTTATCTGGACTTCTCATTAGGGAAGTTCGAACAACAGACGGTGAGTCCGTAAATACAGGATATTACGTGTACTAAAGGAATAAAACAAGATATTCTAATTTTTACGGAGCATACAGTCGGGCTTAATCCACCACTACTTATAATAACTTATGTATTAATAAAAACGAGAACATGCTCTGATTACTTGATACGGTCGTATGATTCATAGGGAAATTCCTTTTTAATTCAAAAAGGTATTGGCATGAAAAAAGAAAAAAAAGGTATGGTATAAATGATCCAACATCGTTTTTCCTCTCCGCTGAAGTCGCTTATGTTGAATGTGCTTTGCTTTGAACACTTGGCAGATTTAACTGACCCTGACCGTCTGACTAGAGGACACAGTAACCGAGTTTGCTTTGTTTGATTCTGATATTTAGGGCTACTGTTTACCATCGGTAACGTATTGAGTGTTTTTAGCATGCTGTTGTTGGTTACGTATAAAGCAACGAACATATGAATGACAAACTATTAGGAACTGAGCGATTACTATTAAGACAAGTAATCTCTACTGCATTCAGTATTAACTGTTTGTACTTGCTGTTGTTTACTTCATTCTTTGCTAAAATTTGAAATAGTGAGGGATCCTGGTTAGCTCATTTAGCCTAATGAAAGTTTTTTATAGACATGTTATTCCTTGCAATGCAGCCGTATTTTTAACGTTAAGTTGAGTCATTGAGGTTCGATATTTTTTATGCATAACTAAGGCTGAAATCGTGATCGGGACATTGCACAGGAGCATTTCATTGTCCTGACCTGAAATAGTGTTACCT
>NC_087215.1:3240675-3243878 GCF_015104395.2 Macrobrachium nipponense | reverse complement strand
ATTCCAGATCCATTAGAAATTACTTCCGGCTGATTATCCGTCCATTTCCTGTTGTTCCTGTTCTTTGGGGCGGGGTGGGGGGGACGGGGGGGCCCGGGGTGAGAGAGACCTTACCTTACAGACCTTACATCTTGTTCGGGTTGCCCCAGGTCCCTCAGTTGTGAGGCACTCTAGTGTCTACCAGAGAGGTTGCTAGTACATCTTCCGGTATATTTGCATCTTCCAATCCTTGGATGGTCCTGGGATGCGTTTAGATATTTGTCGAGCTTATTCTTAAACACATCTACGCTCACTCCTGATATATTCCTCAGATGAGCTGGCAACGCATTGAATAGACGCTGCATTATCGATGTGCGGTGGTCGTAGTGGATTAATGTCCTGTGTGCTTTCCTTATTTTTGCCTGGTATAGTTTTGGGCACTATTAATCTACCTCTTGCTTGCTCTTTCTGATATTTTTAGTTCCATGATATTTTCTGCTATTCCTTCTATCGTTTCATGCCTGAATTATCATGTAGCGTTCTCTTCTCCTTCTAGACTATATTTTAATTTTAAGAATTGTAGTCTTTCCAGTAGTCTAGGTCCTTAACTTCTTCTATTCTAGCTGTAAAGGACCTTTGTACACTCTCTATTTGTGCAATATCCTTTTGATAGTGTGGGTACCATATCATATTGCAATATTCAAGTGGACTACGAACATATGTTTTTTATACAGCATAATCATGTGTTCAGCTTTTCTTGTTTTGAAGTGCCGTAACAACATTCCCATTTTTGCTTTACATTTTGCCAACAGAGTTGCTATTTGATCATTGCATAACATGTTCCTATTCATCATCACACAAGGTCTTTAACTGCTTCCTTATTTGTGATGGTCTCATTATTAGGTCCCTTATATGCATATAGCTTTCTTTCTCTGTCTCCATAATTTTTATTGATTCAAATTTATCAGAGTTAAATACCATCCTATTTACCTCTGCCCAATCAATATACTTTGTTAAGGTCTCTTTGTAGAGCGTTCCTATCTTCATCACAAGTAATTTCTCTACTTATTCTTGTGTCATCTGCGAAACTACTCACTACCGAATCTTTAACATTATTGTCTATGTCTTCAATCATAATAACAAACAGTATTGCAGTAACACCGTACCTTGCGCACACCGGATATTACCTTGGCTTCATCCGATTTCTCGTCGTTTGCAATAAACTATCTGTTTTCTAGTGTAAAAATTCTTTTAACCATCTTCCTACTTTATCCACGATATTGTGTTTTCTAATTTTCTTCGCTAATATATTATGGTCTACTTTATCAAAAGCTTTTGCAAAGTCTAAATAAAACCCACATCTGTTTCATTTCCGCTTTTCATATTTTGAATATGTTTTCACGGTGGACTAACAGTTTGGGTTTGTGTACTTTTTCCGGGTACGAAAACCATGTTGTCCTTTATAAACATTATATTTTTTATTAAATGTTTCATAATATTTTTCTTCATTACCCTTTCATACACTTTCATAATATGTTGATGTTAGACTCACAGGCCTATATTACTTGCCTCTAGTCTTGATCCACTTTTGAAGTAGGGGTAAATATATGCTAATTTGTGTGCTCATCATATATCTTGCCTGTATCTACACTTTGTCTTAATAATATTGCAAGTGGCTTTGCGATAGAATGAACTACTTTCTTTAACAAAATAGCAGGAATTCCATCAGCCCTGCAGCAGCTCCATTTTTAATTTCATTAATAGCCTGCACAATATCAGCTTCATTAATATCTATGTCAGCTAAATATTCACTATTTTCATCCCTTACTTCTATATCATTATCTTCATTATCTATTCTAGGGGTGAATTCTCTCTTATATCGTTCTGCCAGTATGTTGCAAATTTCCTTTTTTTCATTCGTTAATCTCCCTTCAATTCTCAGAGGGCCTATTTCTATTCTTCTTTTATTCATCTTCTTCGCATATGAGTATAATAGTTTGGGGTTTTGTTTTGCTTGATATTTAATAGGGTTTTTCTTCCAAGTCCCGTTTTTCATTTTCTTTTGATTTGTATAATCTTTTGTTCTGCATTTTCTATCTTACTTTTAGTTCTATAACTTTCCATGCATTTTTTTCTTTTGCAAGACCTTTTTTCCACTTTCTGATTTTCTGGAACAAGATCCTTCTGTCTCTTGGTATGCATGAATGATGTTTACTTTTCTTCTTCGGTATATATTTTTCCACTATATTCTCCAATATTTTATATAATATCTCCGTATTTACCCTTATGTCATCACTTACGAAAATGTTATCCCAATCTTTGTTTAATTCTTCATTAATTTCTGACCATTTTATATTTTTACTGTAGAAGTTGTATTTTCCCATATCCTTCCCACTTTTTCATTTCTTGCTTATCTCTATTTTCACTTGCTTTGGAATGAACTGTTAATTCTATGACCATTATGGTCTGAAATACTCGCATTATAAACTATTATTTCTTAACATAATTCATCTCGTTCACAAATACTAGGTCTAAAGTATTTCCTTTCTTGTTGGCAGGTGATTTATTTGTGAATGTTTGTATTCTAGTAGCATATCTAATAGCTTTTCAAATTGCCTCTTATCTTCTGCACTACTATTACTCTCTTTTTTATATGTATAAGTACAACCACAAATCTCCTATTCGTTCTTTCCATTCTACGAAAGGAAAGTTTGAAGTCACCAGATAGGAGAATAGTCCAGTCCTTGTGATTTCTACATATATCATCCAATTTTTCAATTATTATGTCAAACTCTTTAGTATTAGGAGGTCTATATATTACTATGTTCATCAATTTTTCAGATTCAAATTCTACCGCTATTAGTTCACATCTTGAGTTACTTATATTTCTCATATATTTTTCCTTGTTTTTTTGTCTTTCCCATATATTGCGGTTCCCCGTTGATTCCTATTTTTTTCTATCTGATCTATAAGTTTGGAACCCTTTTATTTGTATCATCATTCCCAGTCCTCTTGGGAATACCAGGTTTACACTTATATTCATTATATCTATTTTCTTTTCATTTTGGGTTAGTTCTTCTAAGTACTCTATTTTTCTTTTTGAGTTACTCGTAACTAAACCCTGCGCATTCATCACTATGATGGTTTGCGTGTTTCTCCTTCATTAATACTGATAGTAATAAGGATTTTCCCATGTCTCTTTTCCTGTTGTGTATGTTGTTCTT
>NC_087215.1:3228175-3235675 GCF_015104395.2 Macrobrachium nipponense | reverse complement strand
GAGCGCTTACAGATACTCTATAGTTATAAAAAACATTGATCTGTATCTAGCGTAATTGTAAGATATCCATCTAGGGGTATACAAAATATTATCTTACCTCCTGCAAGATAAGGCGTGTTTATCAAAGGAAAATTCTTTAAACCTTCAAACATATTAAAATCCGTTTGAACAAAAAGAGACAGTTAATCAAATAATAACTTATATAGAGGAACAAATCATCTGTCTCATAAATCGTGATATTGTTCAACGACCCAACAGAATTCTCCCACAACCGCAGTCGCAGTTTGCACGCAAAATCTCGAGAAGCATGCACCCTCGAATGTCTTAGTGCGTGTAAAAAGACCTTGCTGGGAAATGAAATTTTAATCCTTCCCGACACTGAAATATAACGATTTCCGCGAACAAAGCCCTAGACACGTGACTCGCAGCAACAAGTTAATCTAGTAATCCACAAAACCTATACATATAAATATCGCATTTTTTTTATTGTTGCTAATTTTTAATCACTCCCAACCAGTCGTAGATGAATCTCTCTTATACTCTATCTAAATTAATATCCATAAAGTCATTCAAGCAGAGGTGATTCAGCAGAAATTTTTTTTTTATCTTTTATCTGAATACCAGGAAGTTTTCTCCACTAGCGAGTGATCTCTGGGGAAAACTGATGTAATTTAACACAAAATACGGTCTAAGGACAAACATAAAGCTATATACGTACCTTCGTATAGACTCTCAATGAAATTTCAAAATAGAGATAAATGACGAAGTAGAAAAATGTTAGTAATAGGAGTCATTAGGAAATCAAATAAGCCCATATAATTTTTCCCTCAAACGTCATGCCATAAAAGATCGGACTTGGCGTATCTGCGTAGATTTCTGTCGCTTAAACAAGGAAACGACTCCCGATAGTTTCCAGTGCCATGTACTGACGACATCTTATCTCTGTTAGGTGAGAATAAATTTTTCACCAGCTTGGACTTACTTAAAGGCTTTTTACCAGATACCATTACCTAAGTGATTGTACCTCATACACCATTTTCAGCACACTCAGGGGACATTATCAATTTTTATGTATGCCTCCGGATTTCGTTGCGCCCCAATTACAATATAGTGTTTGGAGACTTTTAGGGGATACCCTACATGCCTATATGGATGGTTTTGTAATCCTTTCTAGTACCTTAGAAGTATATTCACATAAATTAGAGCTAGTGCTACAGAGACAAAGACAAATAATCTCAGAGTAAAATATCTAAATGTGAGTTTTTTAAACCAGAACATGTTTTTATCTAGGTTTTATGTGTGTCTAGTCAAGGTCTTAAAGTAGTCCATGGTAAGGTGTCGGCTATTCATGACTTTCCGGTACCTATTAACGTAAAAGGGGGATACAGCACCTTTTGCGCTGTAGTGGGTATTACAATCGTGTGTAAATATGTAACTCTTCAATCATGACAGCTCTTTTAACAGATTTTACGAAGAAGGGCGTAGATTTATTATGGTCTAAAAAGCATCAACAGGCGTTCGATATCTTAAAAGCGGAATAATGCAGCTCACCTAACTTAAAAATCCCTGATTTAAATAAGGAATTTTTTCTTATTAGCAACAGACGCCTCAGACCAAGGGTGAGAGGGTACTACTTCAGTAATATGATAAACAGTTCATTCCTATAGCTTTTTATTCACATAAACTAAAACCCTCTGAAAGTAAATATGCAGTAATAGGCAAGGAAGGGCCTAGGTATCGTTAACTCACTAGTACATTTTAAGTTCATAATCTACGGCTATCCTATTAAAGTCCTTACTGACCATAAGTCACTTACCGAGTTTTTCAAAGGCTTTAATCACAGCTCCAAAGGAATTTGGTGACATATGATCATTCATGTTTTGGAGCCAAGTTAAGATATCTACCTGGGAAACGCAAATATCATAGCTGAACGCATTATCCCGCAATCCCGCACCATACTGTAAAGACCCATTAATTGGACTAAAGATATAGAAATATCAGTGCCTATTGTTAAAACCGTATCTAAACAAGAAAAATTCATTAAACCCAAGAGATCCACGAGCATTGATATCTGGGTGGAGGCCCCAAACTGTTACAAACTGAACAAAGCAAGAGTCAACAGCAATAAGCAAAACAATAAACACTTCGAACGGTAACAGGGTCAGCAGCTAACCGCAAAACAATAAAACACTTCGAACGGAAACAGGGTCAGCAGCAATAAGCAAAACAATAAACACTTTCTACGGAAACAGGGTCAGCAACTAAGCAAAACAATAAACACTTCGAGCAGAAACCCTAAAGCAAAAGTCAGTATTTAAAGTATGAGTAATCATAATAATGTAATCAAATGTAATATATAAGTAGGTCTGTGACGAGGAAAACCCGAAGAACACAGCAGATGACTAATGACCAGGTATTAGTGATAATCTCTTTTCATACCAATCGTTCTAAACTGGTTGCAATTCCATCATCCAGGGTTCCCTATTATGTCACAGAAAGCCAAATCACTGTTTTACTGGCCTACAATGCTTACAGATATAAAACACATAACTGATTGTAACACGTGTCATGAAAAACAAGGGACACACTAATACAACCTGTCAGTTTAAGGGCCTATCATGTGCCAAATCAGTCCTTGAAAGAATACATGTAGAATCATTAACAGAGTTACGAGTCAGACAGAGGAAATAAAACCCACCTCTCAGTGTTAATAGTCGCCTTGACACGTTATATAGAATTAATAGCACTAAAAAAAAAAGAAAAAAAAAACTGCAATTGAGTGCGCTAAGAATATTTATGAGTGCTAAATCAGTAACATGGATTCAACACATGATAATCTAACTCGGGTTGGTGTAAATCAATAATCTCCTTAACTCGTTGTGTGAATTCCTTCCATTAAGAAAACCAATAATATATTTTTGTATCCCAGAGTCAATTGGTTTGGTAGAATAACGGATAAAAAATAAAAAAAGTGTCAATGTCTTACGAGTTACATTCGTGATAATTGGATCCGAACTGGATTATAGCAGTTCTCCGCGGTTTTAAAATATACATTTATCATTCATATCTTGTATCTATAGATTGATACCGCAAGTAGCCTTATACGTACACCAAACTACCGCTAAACACTTTTCCCACATATTCAGCCACCATTAATTTATCAAATATTATATATATGAATAAATAAATAAATATAAAAATAAATTAAATAAATAGGATACAAGGGAGTCGATATAATTACACTCCGTAAGAATTTGGAAGGGTTACAAATTATAAAAAAAAAATGAATAAAAATAAAAAGGAATCATGGATAAAATCAATAAGCAAAATGTAACCATAGGTTAATTAAAATATCCAAATAAATATGCATAAAGATTTGAACTCTAACTTAACGCTTTAGTAATGACAAATAAGCTAAAAGTTCAAACATATATCAAACCTACTGATATTGTCTGTCCCCGGGGATTTATATTCGTCGTAAAAAAATAAAATAAATAAATAAATAAATAAATAAAATAAAATAAAAACAAAAGAGATTTTAAAGTCAGAAGTCTAGAAGTGGAAAATGTATATCATGCGAATAAATCTTATACAGGGCAAATAGTATATATAAAAATTGTATGGAAAACCCTTTTTCATTAGTTTAAAATAAGGAATATCTAATTTCAAATAATTACAATCATGCAGATTTCCAACATGAAACTAATATTATATTGTTCAATTTTGGTACTGTTTTTTTTTTTCAGACATTCTTCTCAATGTGGGTGGAGAATTAAACAAAAAAACAAAAAAATATCATGAAAAGAAAATACTAAAGTCGTATCTTTTACAGCAAGTAACGTAACTCTTAACGCTGGTGACGACTCATCTGTCTAGAAGGTGCCTGTCACGTTTGCCGATTCATAATTGTTCTTTTTAACCTCAATAAACCGCTTGCGAAGCAGGTTGACTTGAGAGATGAATGCTTAGCTCATGAACTTCACATGTGGTTCATGGGTCACGATGACAGGACATAGCCATAACCTATTCTTATCCGTTTTAAAATTAATGAACAAAATAAGCAAATAGAATTTCTATAACATCAAAATGAATTAATTTTATTCTGAACCTCATAGACAATTAGAGTCAATAATTCAGCTTATGCCATTGGTAAACGGACATTTAGAACAAGTATCAGGTCTGTATATGAAAAATTTACTTGCAACATTAGTCTATTTGACAATTCAAGTAAATCACATTCATGGTAAAATGTCACATTTTCTTGAAAAAACCCAAAGTTTACATAGAAATTAGTTACATAGTGGATTCTTTCATTGCATCTCTAGCCTATTAATAAAGTTTTAAAAATTAACCTCAGAGGATGCGCGCGAGAAATTTAAATATGAACTTTGGTAGGGGCATAGGATCGGATTTTATCACAACTTGATTTCAATAAGCATAGAAAAAAATACAGAATCATGATTAATATTCTCTTTGACTCTTATGTTGACTGGCAATCTTACAAACAGCTCCGTTTTCACACTTTCTTTGTCTTAGTAACTTACTACCAGTAATATCGAATTTTCTTTGGGATTCGTATTGATATCTGTTTTTATTTTTTTATAATTATGGATATTTTTACAGTCATCATAGACCTGGATAGGTTCACTCATTATTAATGCCAAACGTGGATAAAAAAGTTTGTACAGCTGACTCTTTGAATTACATAAAATATCAGCAAATTGTCATTTGGGTTAAGTCTGGCCTTAATGGCTTCTCTCCCTCCGTATTTGATGTTCTGAATTTACTTTGCCCTTGTGACAAGTATAATTTCACTTGCAGGCTGATTAATGGAACCTGGTTACAGTATCCTGCAGTACGAGAGTTTCACATCGCAACTTCAAAAAAAAACGTTCGTCGCTGCGACGACGGCAGTCAAGTAACAACTGCCTACAATTGAAAGGAAGGAATAAGCACCATCATAAGTGAATAAGCTTATCTCATGGACTTCTTCGACCGACACCCGTATCCCGTCGTTAATCTCGTTTTAATGCGGAACGCTCCGGCGGCTGTCGGAAATCGACTACAAAAGGGACATACTTCCGACAATTACGACCAGAAGGATATTCAACTCTACGTTGCTGGCGAAGGACTTGTGCTGGGGATGATATTATTCATCGCGAACGTATTCGTGTGGCTTAGGATGCAAAGAACAAGTATGAGCGCAAAATAGAACGTTGGACCCCGCCCAGGCAAATCTTCCCCTTGTTTTAACCAATGGCCATTTCATTTGGCTATAGGTGGTTGTCTGGAACTGTGTAATGGACGAAAAGTTGTTCGAACGCTAGTTTAAATGTGTAGTAGTATAACCTCGTCCTCCGTCATGTATCCTATGATATAAATGATCATAAATAACAGAGTCAAAATATATCTTTGCGTGTACGCACTAGGAATCTATATAAATGATCATAAATAAACAGAATCAAAATATATCTTTGCGTGTACGCACTAGGAATCTATTAAATATGTTCATAAATAACATAATCAAAATATATCTTTGCGTGTACGCACTAATTGATCATAAAGTGCACATCCTATATCATATTATATGAATCCATATACATATGTATAAATCAGGTAGCCTATAATCAATCTGTTACCTTTTATCTTACCAATAACTGCAGATATATAACAGATAGCATAAAACTCAACGAATCAATCAGCATAAACATTAATAATTTTTATCAATTCATATATGAAATTTTTTTATTAGTTAAAAATAAGATTTTTATCATGTTAATCGTTATTTTATGCGATTATCAGAGTACATTAGTATTTTCTGTAGCATATGTATCTTAAAGAGATGAAGTTAAAAACTGTATCTGTATATATCACGTGATCACTATTATTTACGAATACTATCATATGCATATTATGTTTATATTTTATTACTTGAATCTGTATTTGTGTACACCATGAATTTTTTTTTAATTATTAAGTATTTTCTATATATATTCACATAGTGTCTGTATCACACTCCTGTAAGTTAAATGCAAGTCAAGCTTGAGTAATATTCAGTGGTTGGTTTTGGTAGCTGACCGAGCTTTTATGTAAGTGATTACATAATAAAAATATGGAATGTTATTCCATATATATATAAAAGACTAAAACTAAAGAGGTCAACCAGATTGCTTGCAGGAATGTGATCAGACCAGAGACGCTAAGATGACGTATACCATAAAGTAGGCTAAGTTGCCATCACCTGTGGTCATTCATTTGTTTTGAAACATAGTCCAAGCTCCCTGCTTGAGACAACTACCGCGACCTATAATTCAAACGGCCTACGTGATTTCTAATGTGTCTCATTTTGTAATCTGTATGTATGTTCATATGTTCGAGCTACTGTCTGCTTCCTTTATGACTTGTAACCGAGATGGTAGTGGGAACAGAATAGAATTAGCCATCATCATTGGCAGAAGCGATCAAGCTATCGTCATTAGGAGACCTGTACAATCCTACTTGATCTTCACCATGTAATCTCAGAGAATATAAGTATTTTTTGTACTTCGTGTTTTCTACTAGAACCTCACATCATTGCCGAATCATCATGAGTTTAACACATCGTCGTCATAACCAAAGAAGATAATACCGACTTTGTACGTGATCTACAAACCCCAAGACACTCCAATGAATATGGAAGTGCAATACCAACCGACTTAGCGTAAGATTATCGCAAGTCTAACATTACCTCATAGGGCGCCTTATTATACAAGGCAACAGCCCTAATATATTATATATATATATATATATATATTATATATATATATATATATATATATATATATATATATATATATATATATATATATATATATATATATATATATATATATATTATATATATATATATATATATATATATATATATATATACATATATACACACACACATATATATATATATATATATATATATATATATATATATATATATATATATATATATACATATATGGGGATATAGGGGATACAATCCACAATGAAGTAAATTCCTCTTGTAGTTTAAAATATATGTTACTTGTATAGGATTAAAGCTTTCGACCATCAACTGTGGTCTTGTTCACTAAAGTGTGTGATGTCATCTCAAGGAACTGACAAGAAAGAGCACAAACATTTGAAAAAACAACGGTTAGGAAACAAGCTAGTTCAAATTATGAATGATCAGGCGGTTGAGCCCTCGTTCTTTCCAGAATTCGTCTTGATCTTCGTGGGGGAATGTTTCTATTGTCAACTGCTTGTTTTATGGTGGTTGGGTGGTTAGTTGGAGAAATGACCTGAGTGGAGTAAACAGGAGAGGAAGCAGCATCGTTATTGGCACATATATTTCTAAGTTTGAATATTCCCTTTCCTACATATCTCCTCACAAATAGCTGTATTTTCTGTAATGCCAGTATTTCCTGCAAAGGTCTCGTTTAATGAAATTAACGCCCCTTCTACTACTCGTCTCAAAGTCCGGTCGTT
>NC_087215.1:3210675-3223175 GCF_015104395.2 Macrobrachium nipponense | reverse complement strand
TGGTTTTGCAATTTGAATCAATGCCTTAACTTTGTTTTTAAGATCTATAAATTATTGTTAGACTCTCTCTCTCTCTCTCTCTCTCTCTCTCTCTCTCTCTCTCTCTCTCTCTCTCTCTCTCTCTCTCTCTCTCTCAAACCTTAAATCCAACTGAACAAAAAAAATCATTATATTGTATATTCATGTTTAGTATACTCCACAGTTATATTTCAATATGTTCAGACTAAGCTTGTATATTATAATGAATCCTTCCTTCATTATACAAAGCACGGTTACATAAAGCTTATCCTCCTTCGTTCGTTGTTATACTGAAAGCAAATATCAAGCAATTTCACATCTTGTTTATTCCAGTGCTCTCATCCTCCTCGTATTCAATTAGCAAAGTAATTACGGGGAGAACATTTCCTCTCTGGCTTTGCTTTTTTCTGCCAGAACTGACAGTTTGGTTTTATGTATCTTTTTTTTCCTTATGTATCTTTTTTTTTTATTGAATTTTTATGTATCTTTTTTTTTTTCTATGTTTCATTTTCATGTATCTTTTTAAGTATTTTCTTATGTATCTTTTCCATGTAGTTTTTTTATGTATCTTTTTTCATGTATCTTTGTATGTATATTTTTTATGTTTAATCTTTATGTATCTTTTTTATATATCATTTTTAAGTAGTTTTTTAATATAGCTTTTGTATGTAACTTTTTATGTATCTTTTTATGTAGTTTTTATGTATTTTTTAAATTATCTTTTTTATGTAGTTTTCTATGTATCTATTTATGTAGTTTTTTATGTGTATCTTTTCATGTATCTTTTTATTTATATTTTCATGTATCTTTTTACTTATATTTTTATGTATCTTTTTATTTGTATTTTATATGTATCTTTTTATACTTTAGGTATCTTTTTTACCTATCTAGAGTAGAGAGAGAGAGAGAGAGAGAGAGAGAGAGAGAGAGAGAGAGAGAGAGAGAGAGAGAGGGTTATTCCAGGTAGAATATCAATGCAAATTTGCAATGCATATTAATCTGCTTGCAATGAGATTTTCTAATTATTTTAACATTTGAATTTAGCTTTAAGTTCTATAGATAATATAACATTTAAACATAAAACATTCATAATACAGACTTGCATGACAGTAAACATTAGCTCAATCCAACATTTGCAATGTATAGCAATTTGTTTGCAACGGGATTCCCTAGTTTAACATTTTAAATAAACGCTTAGTATCAAGCTGTATAGATATAACCTTTAAGGACAAAAATATTCATAATGCAGACTTACATGACAGCAAATGTTAGCTCAATGCAACATTCGAGGACGAAACCCATTTCCGAACATATCCTCTAATAATTATATCAGAACGAATCGTCGCAAAACCGAAGCCATTGCCAACAGCGCCACTTTCAGTTACAACACAACGAGAACCTCTTATTTATCCACGCAGATCCAACTGACGTTTTTACGAGATTCGGGACTCAGGACCGGCTCGCGAGCACGACGGAGCGACGGAAGCTCACGAAGTTTCAAATCACGGGGCATAATCACGGTTGGCCAACAGCAGCCAATCGGAGGGAATTCACGACTGAAGGTTATCACGATTAAGCTGTTGTTACGAGACAATCGTAGTAGTAAGTCATTCATACCATTTCATTCATGGATTCGTGTATTTGGAAGTTGGTTGAAATGAATGTATCGTAGTGAGTCGTTCATGCTAATTTATTCAGGGATCGTATTATAACTAGGATACAGTTCAATTTATTTATCGTAGTTAAGTTATTCCTACTATTTTATTCATAGATTCGTGTATCCGGGAGATAGATCAGTGGATGCCCCTCACTCTCTCTCTCTCTCTCTCTCTCTCTCTCTCTCTCTCTCTCTCTCTCTCTCTCTCTCTCTCTTACACATAATTCACATACACACAATATATAGATCTCTAAAAGCATTTTTTTCTTTTCAATTTTTCAAAGTTAAGTTTCTGTTTCATGAGAGAGAGAGAGAGAGAGGAAGAGAGAGAGAGAGAGAGACTCTCTCTCTCTCTCTCTCTCTCTCTCTCTCCCTTTAGAGATGTCTAAAAACATATCTATTTATTTTTCCTTTCAACTTCTCAAAGTTAGCTTCTGTTTCATGGAGAGAATCTCTCTCTCTCTCTCTCTCTCTCTCTCTCTCTCTCTCAATTAAGAGATCCCTAAAATTATCCTGTCTATTGTTCCTTTATATCCAAATGCTTGGCGTCTCAGATTGCCAAAAAGCGGCCTATTGCAGATACTCACCATCACTTCACAAACTCAATTTCACAATCAGTAACTCCCCCAATTCACAATCGTTGAACGTCCGCTGCAAAAATGCCCTCCCCCTCTCCCCACCCCTCCCCCAACAAAAAAATCACTGCAAACGAATCACGGGAACGCGAGAAAGCGCAAGGCTTCATTAATTCTGAATTGGCGCAACACCGACTTCTGAAGAGGGTACTCGGCGCTGCGCCGTCCTCCAATACAAAAGGGGCTGAAATGAGGTCTTTCTGGAAACGTTTGCCGATGCTTCCTGTCGCTTTCATTGGAGGTAATGTAATTAAAATGTTTTCTGTTACCGTTCACTTTTATGGGTGCGGGCGCGTGAATATCTAATCACTAATTATTTTATATTGATTTTATATCTGATAATTAAATAACCTTTTTAGATTAATTTTTAATTCTATTTTATGTACACGAGTTAATATTTAACGTGACATTTGTAGAGACTCATACTTTGCTTTTTATTTTATTTTTAATCTAATTTTTGTTTAGAATTTCTAACCATTTTTATCATTCTTATTAATGCATATTATCATTTTTATCATTTTAATAACTGATTGATAGAAACAATTCTATTGCACATATAGACGAGTTAATAAGTAACGCAATGGCCCTAAACACATTTGTAGATACTTTGATACTTTGCTCTGAAGAAATGCAACACATCCCACTGTGGGAACTGGTTCACATACAAGATATGGGACACATGGAATAAACTACCACCAGAAGTTGTAAACAGCAACATTGAGGAAGAGTTTAAAAGAAAGCTAGAAAAAATCATTAGGACACTGAATGAATAATAAAACCTGCTCATAGAGATAAGTGAGCACATGATGTCTCCTCGGATGGACTAATCAGTCTTTGAGACATCCTAATCCTTGTAACTCTCTCTCTCTCTCTCTCTCTGGGTAAATAACTTCAAAATATATATCCTGAACAAGACTGAATTAATATTTTCACTTTACATGCGCTGACGCAACTACTGTTCCTATCTCTCTCTCTCTCTCTCTCTCTCTCTCTCTCTCCATTGCTCAGGGACGAGGAATATTGTTCAGGACAGGTGCGTCCAAGTTTAATCGGACATGATAAATCAATTAAGGGTTTAACAAGTTTGTGGTCGGGAGATGTCGTCTGAATATTCGTTGCAACGTCTGATCCATTGGGCCGATGTCATCGGTTTTTGTAAACAAATATATATATATATATATATATATATATATATATATATATATATATATATATATATATATATATATATATATATATATGTATATATATATATATATATATATATATATATATATATATGTATATATATTAAAAGCCCATAGTTGTCTATAAGGTTTTCTTTGTTTCTTCCACTTATTCTCCATTTTCATTATTTTCATTGAAAAATATCCAGTTTAGGGAATAATAATTATCAGAGTTCAAAACAAAATGTTTTGTTACCGTCCAATTATTTACTCTCTATCTATCAATCTTTCTCTCAGTCTATCTACCTATCTTTTATTCCTTTCATTCTTTATTTAAAATTTTCATATAATAATAATGATTCAGCAAAATGTTTTGTTACCATCCAATTATTTACTCTCTATCAGTCTTTCTCTCTATCTATCTACCTATCTCTTATTCCTATTCATTCTTTTACTTCTAATTTTCCTAGTTTTTAAAGAAAATATTCAGATAATAATAATAATTGTTAGAGTTCAGAGCAAAATGTATTATTACCATCCAATTATTTATTCTCTATCAATCTATCTACCTATCTTTTATACCTACTCATTCTTTTATTTTCCACTTTCCTAGTTTTTAAAGAAAATATTCAGATAATAATAAAATTAATAATAATAATGATTATTAGGAAATTTCTTTTTACCATCCCAATTCTCCCCAGTCTATTCAACATCATCTATCAAGTAGACGGAAAATAAAGACCCAATGGATTACCCAGATCCATTAATCATCAGTTTATTTTTGTAGAGAGAGAGAGAGAGAGAGAGAGAGAGAGAGAGAGAGAGAGAGAGAGAGAGGAGGAAAAAAAACAATCACAAGAAATTAGGAAGAACAAAGGAACAGAGGTGGTTTGGTTATTGAGTGTTGGAGATTGTTGTTTAATATGGAGAGACTCTAAAAAAACGCTAGTGAATGGCGTTTTTTATTTGTCAGATTATTTCAAAATCGCTGTACTGTATGTGATATTGACAGGATATGGCATGAAGTCTAATAAGCACCATTTCCTTCTTTGCATAAAGGTAAGCCTGTACGAGAGCTGAAAACCCCAAACAATTGAGAGTCGACGTGTACCTTAAGAAGGCGTTTGGAACATCCTTATAAGTCCCAAAATTACATTTTGGGCAATTAGGAATTATAAGCAGTGCTGGTATTTTAAGGAATAATAATGTCTGGAATATTACCACGCCTTCGGGCTATCCTGATCCTCCTTAATATATAATTACATATAAATATATATACATATATATACTATATGGAATATATATATATATATATATATATATATATATATATATATATATATATATATATATATATATATATATACACACACACATATACATACACAGATATATGTATATATTTATACAGAGCATACATACATACTAATCACTGACCAATTCAGCAACGACTCTTAAGTGACGTCATTCAATCACCTATTCAGGAAGCTTAGCAAGCTTACATTACCTATAGCCACGACGACCCCATACATAAGATATATAGACACATCCTTAGAGAGAGAGAGAGAGAGAGAGAGAGAGAGAGAGAGAGAGACCCCTTCTGCTTCAATGGGACAGTAGCAGATTATTCATAGGTAGAGCTTTTAGCTGTGTTCCAAGATTTAAACTGTTGGAGTCGACTTCGACGACACACGAGAAATTCAGTGAAATCTGATTCGAGTCGAAGGAAATGGGAGAGAGAGGTTAGGTTAATTCATTTGATACTTGTCTTGAAAGTGAAGTTACAGAATTATGAAGAGGATGTTCAGATAAAAATAATAATAATAATAATAATAATAATAAATAATAATAATAATAATAATAATAATAATAATAATAATAATAATAATAATAATAATAATAATAATAATAATAATAATAATAATAATAATAATAAGAAATGGACAAGAGAAGAAAATAAGGAAATATGGAGATGCTACATCAGAAGCAACCCGACGGAGAGAGGATATAGAAGACGATTCGGTCAACATCTGGAATGAGAGGAATAACAACCCCCCCTAAAACAGAGCAGAGGCTGGCAGACCAAGTAAGGAACATAAAGAAAAAGAACTGGCTCTCCCCAACAGAAAGAGAAAAACTGGAAAGGGAAATGTCACACGCAACGAATTACACGAAGACGAACTGAGAGACGATGCCACAGAAGACGACAGGGAGGATGAAGTATCAAACAACGACACACGAAGAAACACCGACGAAGTAACAGAGAGGACGGAATGGGTAGAAAAGATTAGACAATGGATGGAGCCAGATACAGAGAGAACAAAGATCCCCTCCATGAAAGCCTACAACACCAAGAAATTAAGGGAGAAAACAAGTGAGGTCAATGATATAATGGGCATAATACACACCACCAGTATCACAGAAACAAATACTTGACATATGCAGGAGCAGGATTAGTAGCAGAAATGATGGGGATTCGAACACCAACACCACCAGCACAACCCAACACAGAAACCAAAACAGCAACCTCCTTGGAAAAGGCGCCTGGAAAAGCAAATCATGGTGATGAGATCTGACTTGAGTAAACTGAAAGAGATGGCAGAAAGAAGGCTAAGAAGCAAGAAAACAAGGGAGGAACTCAACGAGAAATACAAAGTACAAGAGAGGGGACTAAACAACACAATAGAAGATGTAAAACAGAGGCTTAAGGCCAAAGCACATAAGATCCAACGGTTACATGAACAGGAATAAGGGATACCAACAGAACAAACTATTCGGAACCAACCAGAAAAAAGGACTATACAGCCAACTAAGAGGGGAAGACAACCACCCAGAAATTCCTGAAGCCGAACCAAGTAAGAGACTCTGGGAAAACATATGGAGCAATCCGGTATCACACAACAAACATGCAACATGGCTCCAGGATGTCAAGGAAGAAGAAACAGGGAGAATAAAACAAAGATTCACAGAGATCACGACAGACCAGGTCAGTCACACCAACTAAAGAAAATGCCAAACTGGGGGGAAAAGCCCCAGGTCCCGATGAAGTCCCCATGGATACTGCCTCAAAAACTTCAATGGGGGGGGGGGGGGGGGGGGGCCCTACACCCCGAATAGCACAAAGCTCCAGCATTGTATCTCAAATCACCAAGCACCCAAATGGATGACCACAGGAAGAACATCCTTAGTACAAAAGACAAGAGTAAGGGAAATATAGCCAGTAACTACAGGCCTATCACATGACTACCAATAATGTGGAAGTTACTAACAGTTATCATCAGTGAAAGGCTATACAACTACCTAGAGGAGACAAACACCATCCCCCACCAACAGAAAGGCTGCAGAAGGAAGTATAGGGGCACAAGACCAGCTCCTGATAGACAAAATGGTAATGAAGAACAGTAGGAGAAGGAAAAGCCAACCTAAGCATGGCATGGATAGACTATAAGAAAGCCTTCGACATGATACCACACACATGGCTAATAGAATGCCTGAAAATATATTCCAGACTGTAAGGATTGTATCTGGGGACATCAGGATGGAGTTTGGAATAGAAAAATGCGCCTTAGTCAACATACAAAAAGGCAAAGTACGAGAACTGAAGGGATAAAGCTACCAGATGGGAACAACATCAAACACTTAGATGAGACAGGATACAAATACCTGGGAATAATGGAAGGAGGGGATATAAAACACCAAGAGATGAAGGACACGATCAGGAAAGAATATATGCAGAGGACTCAAGGCGATACTCAAGTCAAAACTCAAAGGCGGAAATATGATAAAAGCCATAAACACATGGGCCAGTGCCAGTAATCAGATACAGCGCAGGAATAGTGGAATGGACGAAGGCAGAACTCCGCAGATAGATCAGAAACCAGGAAACATATGACAATACACAATGCACTACACCCAAGAGACACCTACAGACAGGAGTATACATAACACGAAAGGAAGGAGGAAGAGGACTACTAAGTATAGAGGACTTGCGTCAACATCGAAAACAGAGTACTGGGGCGGGGCAATATCTGAAAGCCAGTGAAGACGGAGTGGCTAAAGAGTGCATGGGAAAGAAGACTAATAAAATAGACGAAGACCAGAAATATACAGAGAGAGGAGAAAGACAGACAGAACAGAGGACTGGCACAACAAACCAATGCACGGACAATACATGAAAGAGACTAAAGAACTAGCCAGCGATGACAATTAGCAATGGCTACAGAGGGGGGAGAGCTAAAGAAGGAAACTGAAGGAATGATAACAGCGGCACAAGATCAGGCCCTAAGAATCCAAATATGTTCAAAGAAACGATAGACGGAAATAACATCTCTCCCATATGTAGGAAGTGCAATACGAAAAATGAAACCATTAACCACATAGCAAGTGAATGCCCGGCACTTGCACAGAACCAGTACAAAAAGAGGCATGATTCAGTGGCAAAAGCCCCTCCACTGGAGCCTGTGCAAGAACATCAGCTACCTTGCAGTAATATGTGGTACGAGCACCAACCTGATGGAGTGATAGAAAAACGATCAGGCAAAGTCCTCTGGGGACTATGGTATCAGAACGGATAGGGTGATACGTGCAGACCAGACGTGACGTTGATGACAAAGTCAAGAAGAAAGTATCATTCATTGATTTCGCAATACCATGGGGGACACCAGAGTTGAAGAGAAAGAGAGGGAAAAAATGGATAAGTATCAAGATCTGAAAATAGAAATAAGAAGGTTATGGGATATGCCAGTGGAAAAATCGTACCCATAATCATAGGAGCACTAGCACGATCCCAAGATCCCTGAAAAGGAATCTAGAAAAAACTAGAGGCTGAAGTAGCTCCAGGACTCATGCAGAAGAGTGTGATCCTAGAAACGGCACACATAGTAAGAAAAGTGATGGACTCCTTAGGAGGCAGGATGCAACCCGGAACCCCACACTATAAATACCACCCAGTCGAACTGGAGGACATGTGATAGAGCAAAAAAAAAAAATAATAATAATAATAATAATAATAAATAATAATAACTTTGGAAGTTTTGAATTTCAAGCCAGTGGCTCCTTTGGTGTGCTCCTTCCACATGAACAGGCTTCATCATCTGAATAATAATAATAATAATAATAATAATAATATAATAATAATAATAATAATAATAAGAAGAAGAAAAAAGAAGAAGAAGAAGAAGACGAAGAAGAAGAAGAAGAAGAAGAAGAAGAAGAAGAAGAATTAAGTGTTTTTTAATCAAACACACAATTCTAAAAAGTTGCCAAACAATAACAAAAATCTTTAATTGAAACTCAATCCACCCTTTCAAGGTGAAGCTCTGGAAGAGAGAAAGACACTTTATCCCGGGAGATTTTAATCCTCTGAAAATTTGCAATCAGAAACGTATTAGAGAAAAGAGTGCATCCGATCAGACCGGAGAAATTGGAGGATTGGAGAGGACTTCTGGCATTGAGATACACTGGCTGTATTTTTTTCTCCCTCTTTCTTTCTCTTTATTTCATTCCCGGTATAGAAACAATGTTGTTTTTTTTTATAGATTTACGTATGTGTATGTATATATATATATATATATATATATATATATATATATATATATATATATATATATATATATATATATATATATATATATATATAGTATATATATATATATATATATGTATATATATAGTATATATATGTGTGTGTGTATATATATTATATATATATAATAGATATATATATATATATATATATATATATATATATATATAGATATATATATATATATATATATATATATATATATATATATATATATGGGATATATATATACATATATATATATATTATCTATATCTTTATATATGTATCTATATATTATACTATAATCATATATATATTTATATATATATATATATATATATAGGGATTATAATTATTATAATATTAATATATGTATATATATATATATGTATATATGTATATATATATGTTATATATCTATATATATACATATATACATATATATATACATATATATATATATATAAATATCTATATATATATTATATATATATTATATAGTTATATTGTATATATATATAGATACATATATAAATATATATATATATATATATATATATATATATATATATTATATATATATATATATATATATATATATATATATATATATATATATAATATATATATATATATATATATATATATATATATATATACATACAATATATAAATAGTACATTGCACCTTTATGATAATGGATACCAGATACAGCTATCAATTAGTTCGTAAAGACTTAGAATTCCAGATTCTCTCGTTCATACCAACATACAAAAGGAAAATTCATTTCATTCAGTAAGCTTTTTTAGTCGTTGTCAATAAATATCGCCAGGCTGATATCGCCTTGACCAATGGCGGGCGAGCAACGCCAGGTTCCACCAATCGCGATTGGCTTGAATGATATCGCTTGGGGATATTTATATACCGTCAGTTAAAAATTCTCCACTGAAACTTACGAAAGGATCTGGTCACATGATTCGATCTTTTGGGAAACTTCTGTTACAGTTAATCAAACGATGTTGAAACGGAATAAAAGAGAGTGCTATAAAAACAAGTAAAAAATGCACTAAAGGTTCTTTGGCGCAATCGAGTTTATGTACATCGTATAATTAAAACCTCCGAAATATGTCTATCTTGCAGTAGTATCGGTATAGCGCTGCCTGACCCGCGACAAATCAAACCACGGGCTTGTGGTGGCCTGATTTATATCGCTGCCAGACGCGTTGTCACGGCTACCGTAAACCTTGAATAGAATAAAAAACTACTGAGGCTAGAGCGCTGCAATTTGGTGCGTTTGATGACTGAAAGATGGATGATCAACATGCCAATTTGCAGCCCTCTAGCCTCAGTAGTTTTTAAGAAATGAGGACGGACAGGAAAAGTGCTGACAGAAAAAGCCATCTCAATAGTTTTCTTTTACAAAAAAAAAAAACTGAAAAAGGTGAAATAAAGCTTTGGGCAAATCTATTGAAGGTTTCCTCATTGGTTTTTCGCTTCAGTTCAAGACTGTAAGACATAATTTATAACAGGTATTTTCCGCAACAGATATTCACACCTTTTGTTAGAGACACGACTCACAGGATAACAATAGAAGATTTATAAGGTCCTTTTCCCGTTCTTAGTGATAATTACACTATGTACAGCAGCCTTCACTTATTCAGTTCCTCCTCAGACGTGTCATGACCAAAGGCCATAAAAATGTATATATATGTCTCAACTGAGCTAGAAACTGAAAGGTATACAGAGCTGATAATGGGTCGATATAGTTTTGGAAATACAAAAAAAAAGTGAAGTAAAAATATTATAAAGGAGTTTTACTCGAGTATTTAGTTCATTGTTCGATGAGAGAACGGATGATACTGAGGATTAACTTGGGTGGTTTGTTCTTTACACACACACACACACACACACACACACACACACACACACACACACATATATATATTTTTTAAATATATATATATATATATATATATATATATATATATATATATATATATATATATCTATTATATATAATATATATATATATTTATTTATATACATTATATATATATATCTATATATATATATATATATATATATATATATATATATATATATATATATATATATATATATATATATATATATATATATATATTAATATATATAATATACATATATATATATATATATATATATATATATATATATATACTATATATATATTATATATATATATATATATTGTAACAAACATTCAATAAATGTTTTTATTTTTTTAGCATAATCATATGGTAATTTGTTTATTTGTTTCTCACGCAAATACCTAACCGCATTTTCAGTAGGTTGTTCAGGTGTTTAGATGATTAAAGGAATTGGTTGGGTTTTTGTTTGCTTGATTTTGTTCTCGTTGAGTCGTTTTTAGTTAGTTTCTCGCCTGACTCCTGCGTGGGTCCTATTAATAATTTTTCCCGTCCTCCGACTAAGGTTTCCGAGTTATGGGGGTAATGTTCATTGTTATATCTTTATATTTATATTAAGAGTGAAGTTTTTCCCGATCTTTTGGTGTTAGTTTTTGTCTGTAATGGACTTTGGTTTATTGTTGGTCTTGTTTCGTGATATTGATTAATGATTGTCATTGTTTGTTTATTTATATCTGAAATGTATTATCAATGTAACCTTGTGTCTTTTTTAACAATCCTTTTGTAGTAAATCCAAACTATGAAACAGGTCATATAATAATTAGAGTCAGAAAGAGTTGGGTTTGTTACAAGTGGGGGCCTGTCTGGGATTTCTGTTAACTGTTTATTATTGACTCTTTGCCTGATAACTTGGAACCTCTTCTCTCTTAAATCATTGCTTGTTCGTGCACTTGTATTGCTCACGAGAACCCTCGTATGACAGTGCCATCATACCATATCATTTGGTTGAATCCTAATGATCCTATTTGAACTTATAATTCTCTTAATTCATTCCTGTCCGTATTAACTCGAGTTTTGAAAGCCGAATAGCTTTTGCCTTATGGTAATTCGTTGGAGGACCATTATTTTTTCAGATTCGGTAAATATTGGTAAGCATGCCTTTCGATGTGCACAAATTTACAGGTAACCCCACCTTGGATTTGATCTTCGAAAATTTGCCTAGAAAGGATGACTGGATATATCTTGCTAGACCTTATCACGTGCAGATTAAGTCTTGAATAACCAAAAATGAAATCAAGACAACCGTTATCCATGATCCTGTGCTTAATAACGTTTTGCCTGGGGATGCTCTTGATTTGTGCAAGTCTGATGCAGAAAAGCGTCAAAGAATGCAATTTCAAAATCTGGATGCTACTAGTAAGTAAATACTGGAAATGGATGGTGCTCAAGAGCGAGAGTTTCAGATTGAGAAACTCAAGTTAGAAAACGAGAAGCTTGCCCTTGAAAAGGAGAAATTGGACAAAGAGCTTGAACTCGCTAAGCTGAAGAGCC
>NC_087215.1:3196280-3210175 GCF_015104395.2 Macrobrachium nipponense | reverse complement strand
CTAGATTTAGTTGATAAATTAAACAAAATTTACTCTTTGCCCCACTGACAAAAGATTCGTTAGTTTTGATGTAATGTTCTCTTTTTACTAAAGTCCCCTATAGACTCTATTTTAGAATATCTTAGTAATGAACTAACTCAGCATGAATTACCTCTAACAATACATAGAGAACCATTTCAATGTAAATTCAGTATTTATAGGAAACCAACCAACAACTTAAATTATGTTCATTTCTATTCAGGCCACCATCTTAACATCAAAATATCAATTTTGTCTTCTATGTTTTTACGACCATTGCACATTGTCGGTCCCCAATATTTGGATCAAGAAATTGAATACATAAGAAAAATAGGGAAAGATTTATGTTATCCTTCACATATATTACATATTTGTTATAATAAAGCCCACAAAAAGTTTTATAGTGTAAATAACACGGAGAAAGAAAATTCTAAGAACATTTTCAGTTTACCTTATTTTAACGGATTAGAAACCATTAAATCATTGTTAAAAGCCTTTATGGTCAACCTTGTTTTTTCCTATAATGCCACACTAAAAGGAATGTTAATAAAAAATGGCCCCAGGGAAAGCAACAACATAATATATAAAATTCCATGTATGGACTGCCCTTCATTTTATCTCAGACAGTCGAGCAAGGGCTTAGAAGTAAGATTAAGCCAGCATAAATATTCTGTAAAAACTGGGCAAACATCTAATGCAATATTCATTCCTCTAAGTGAAAACAACCACCGGATAAATTGGATTGGTAGTTCAGTAATTGTAAGGTTTAAAGATGTCTTATCACGAAATCTTTTAGAATCTGCTATAATACAACTTACTTCACATTTTAATTTTAATATAAGTCGTGGCCTGTTTCATTTAGACCCTTGCATTTGTAACATGTTTAAGAATGACCTCAAAGATATAATTGCAGACTTAAATACAAATCAGTTGTCTTAGAGATATCTTCGTTGTATATGTATGTTTAATATGTATTGTGAAAATGTATTGTGAATAAGTTTTTGTTTACCAAAGTTCTAAATAGCTGTCACCCTATATTATCCTTTAATTGCCTTACCCTTGTGTCTGAGGAGATTGACTTAATATTTTTGTTTTTTAAATTGTATCCATGTTTATGCTTGTTTGGAAAGGTTACTCTTTGTCCAGGTGTGCCGGATTCTAGGTACTAATCTCCTTATATTCCCTATATGTCAGTTATACGAGCTTTTCTGTAGTGTTAATTCCTCATGTAAGTCAGTTTATCTGCTAAGTAAAGGACGTTGAACGTCGAAAGATCTTGCAGAAACTCCGTTATTTATTTTTCCTTCATGGCTTATACCTTTATTTATATATACATATGTATACACATACATAGGCTTATAATATATATATATAATATATATATATATATTATACTATATATATAGATATATATATATATATATATATATATATATATATATATATATCTATATATTATATATATATTATATATATATACACATATATATACATATACATATACATATACATTACATATGACATATACTTACATATACATAATACATATATATATATATAATATATACATATATATATATATATACATATATATATATATAATACTATATATATATATATATATATATATATATACCTTAAACCTTTTTCATTTATTTTTAGACTTTTTCAATATCATTAAATTACCACGTAAATAATATTTATGAATATTGTCAATCGTGATGGAATACCGGCAATAATGTATTTACTTCTATTTACAATTAAGAAGGCACAACGGATACATAAATTTTCTGGTTAACCGTGGCTAACCGCTGGAGCTTGAAGCTGCAAGGGGCTTGTTATGGAGTGGAATGTGTACGATATCCGGTTCGTAACCAGATTACGTGGAAGCTCAGCAAATGTACTCTCGTCCCTGAAAGGGAAATTTACGACAATTAAAGACTAGTTAATATGCACAGATACGCTAATCCACTTAGCAATTTCTTACACTGCACTTTTGACTTATACAGATTATTTCTACTAATGGACGTAGCAATAAGTCTTATAGAAATTACACATTTGGCTATGACTGCTAGTTATAAACGGTTAGCACTTAGACATTATGGAGAGAGAGACTGCGCTCAGGTGAGGGGAGACGGTCTTGGGCAAGGCCGCCACGAGGGCACGCCGGAGGGCAGGAGAGGGAGAGGAAACAAAGGATCGGTGGATAGGATTTCTTTCTGTACGGATAGGAGGGAAGGATGGGATGTTATCATGGGGAAGGAGGAAGGATAGGTTAGGGTACGAGGTTCTCATACAACAGACACCTACCTTTTAAGGGAGAGACAGTTGCCGCTCGGAAGGGCGGACAGAGGCCAGCACGTCCACCTCCTAAGGCTATCAAACGGTGAAGACAGCCACCCACGCCTCGGTTTTCTGCCGCGCGTCTGCGAAGGTGGGGGTTCACCCCCCCCCCCAGCCCCCCCCCTGGAGGGTTTTCTACTGGTCAGGAACCTTTTGTCTCTTTTGTTTTAGGCCTATACTTGCAGTATGATTCCCCATTTGGGGGGGGTGCCAGCTTGGCGCTGCCGTCTTGCGGTGGCATCTGAAAGTAAGAGACCTCGGGGAGGAGACTGGTCTAGGATAGGTGGGTAGGTGGTGAGACTCCGGCTAGGGGCATGCCCTGCTGCATTCGTTCAAATTCCCGGGGCAGGACCTCTCGAATTTGGATGCTAAAATGGCGGAGACCATCACGATTGACAGCCCCCCATTTTAGCAGAGATTTTGTCCTTCAACGGGTCAAGAACTCTGCAAGCAAGAGGTCTGGAGCCATGTTCGACTCTGTTGTCCCCACACCTAGCAAGCCTCACCACAAATGAACTAATTGCTAAGCTGCATCTAGGGTCAAAATCTCTTAAATAAATTGCCGAGGTTAACTTTAAGTGCCAATTAAAAAAACAAGTGGCTACAAGGCAGTAACTTGACAACATGGCATGTATTAACTAGTTTAACTCAACAGTGGACCCCACACAGCGACATGCATGAAACAATTTTCATTGAGTTCATATGGAACCTAAGCAAGGAACAAATAATGGCATGACGCTAACAAAAGCAAAACAAGCAAATGTCATAAATAAAAAAAAATATATTAAAATAAAGATGGACAAATAAAACAAATAAATAAATAAAAGAAAAAGAAAAATTGGGGCCAAGATGGCTCCTCAGTTTGTGAAGCTGGGGAAACCACCAAGGCTCAATACATCCAAAATGACAGAGGTAAATACATGAACAAACAAATGGGGCCAAGATGTCTCCTCAGTTCGTGAAGCTGGGAGGCCACCAAGGCTCAATACAACATTCATACAACCTACAGTCTAAGTTCTATATACATGGCATTGTGCATCGGGCACTAATGCCGAGAGAGCACATCGGCCATCTTATTGTCCGTGCCCTTGATGTGCTCAACCTTCCAATTGTAGTCCTGGAGGTCCATACACCACCTCATGAGCCTCTTATTCTTGTTACGGAACTGAGTGAGGTAGATAAAGGATTATGGTCCGTCAGGGGACAGTCAGTGGGAACTTATGGTCAGCATGGTAGGATTCAAAATGTTTAAGGGCTAAGACCATGCCAAGTAGCTCCTTCTCGATCGTACTATACCTCGTCTGAGCTGGGTTCAATTCCTTTGAGAAATAGGAGACAGGTGACGCACCTGGTTTTCCTCCTGGAGGAGGACCGCACCCACCCCTACATCGCTGGCGTCTACTGCTATTGAGAAAGGCTGAGAGTAATCGGTGTGCGGAGCACGGGCGACTCATGAGGACCCTCTTCAGATGGTCGTAGGCTCCCGGCACTCCTCTGTACAGCGGAACTGGTTATCCCCCTTGAATAGGTCAGTGATGGGAGCAGCTACTTGGGAGAAGTTTGGCACAAATCTCCTAAAGTACTGCACCATCCCCAGGAACCGTTGGGCTTCCTTCTTAGTTTTAGGATAGGGCATATTCTGTATAGCAAGAATGTTGGCATCCTTTGGCATTATTTGCCCCCTCCTACCTGGTGGCCCAGGTAGTGATCTCAGACACGCCCAAAGTACACTTCTTCAGGTTGATGACCAAATTGGCTTTCTGGAGTGCACCCAGCACCTTCTTTAGGGTCTGGAGGTGTTCGTCCCACGTTTTGGAGTAGATGACAATGTCGTCTAGGTAGACCACACAATTAGGAATCCTGCTAGCACCTTGTTCATGAGTTTCTGGAAACAGCTAGGTGCGTTCCGTAGACCAAAAGGCATCACCCGACACTGGTAAAGCCCGTCCCGTGTAATGAATGCAGTCAGGCGGGGCCGTGACCTCCTTTGGCCAATGGTACCTGCCAGTAACCCTTCTCTAGGTCTATCTTACTTAGGAATGGGAATTCGCCTAGGCTCTCCAAACAATCCTCGATGCGCGGAGCGGGTAGGATTCCGGTTTGGTCACTGCATTCAACTTGCGAAAGTCAATGCAGAGTCGGTCTCCTCCCCCCTCCTTTGGCACCAGGACTACAGGGGATGCCCAAGGGCTCTCACTCTCCTCAATGAGACCCAAGTCGAGTTTGTAGTTTAAACCTGTGCCGCCACCCGTTCCGCCCGCTGGGGGTTAAGCCGGTAATAATTTTGCCGAATGGGGCTGGTTCCCTCAAGCAATTCAATCTTGTGCTCCAAGAGCTGGGTGCTACCTAGCGTGTCCCGCACGACCTGTGGATGCTGAAGGAGTAATTCCCTGATGTCATTTCTCTTCGCCGTATCTAGTGCAGGAGTGATCAGTTCAAAATTGGCTAGGACCTCCGAATTACTCTGGGGTGAGGAAACCTGGGTGACTGTCCCCACCATTTCGCCCCTCTGGTGGTAGGGCTTAAGGAGATTGATGTGGAGCCACTTAGCCCGCCTAGTGCCGCAATCCACTAGATAGTTTAATGTGCCCTTCTTTTCCAGAATCTTGTAGGGGCCCATGAACCTTGTGCTTAGAGGCCTCCGCTCTCCAGTGCGGAGAACCAGAACTTGGTCTCCCACTTCAAAACTCCGGTCTTGAAGTCTCCCGATCCACCGACTCTTCATACTACTGGCGCCACCGTCTCTGAAGCTTTGGCAACATCCCATGCAACCCGTAATTTAGCCTGTATGTCTGGCAGCTCTTCCAGCCAGGAGGCCTTGGTGGGGTTTTCCCAAGCCTCGTAGAGTATATCTAGGGGGCCACGTGTGGAGTGAGCATATAGCAGCTCAAAGGGACTGTACCCGGTGGTTTCTGAACGTGCCTGGCGGAGGGCAAACAGAGCGTAGGGCAAATTTTCCTCCCAGTCAGGGGAGCCAGTCTCTCCCAAACTTGGTCAAGACTGTCTTCAGTGTCTGGTGGGAGCGTTCCCCACAAGGCCCTGGCTCTCTGGATGGTAGGCTGTAGAGGTCCGGTGGCGAATGCCATGGCAGGCCATCGCCTCCTTAAACTCCTTTGCCATGAAGTGGGAGCCCTTGTCCGACTGAATGGTGGCAGGGAAACCAAACCTACAAAAGAACTGGGTCGTCCTCTGACAGCGTGGCGGGCGTTGGCACTTCGGGTTTGGAACGGCTTCCAGGTATCGAGTGAACCGATCAATCATCGTCAGTAGGTAACAATTTCCACGGGGTTTTTTTACTCCCGTGGCATGGGAACCCGACCATAATCTACCAAGACATCATGGAAGGGGAATGCCCGTGAAGGAGAGGCGCCCTTGGCACTACCTGGTTTGGGTTCCCAGCGACCTGTGCAGGGCAAACCAGGAGGCTACATAAGCCCTTAAACACTCTTGGCAGGCCTGGCCAGAAGAATTGACGCTGGACTTGCTGGGTAGTGCGCTTCACACCAAAGTGTCCTCCCAGTCCCTCATGGGCCATGCGCAACACAGCTAATCTAAGGTTACGGGGAACAACTACTTGCCGGTGTAGCACTTCAGCGGGTTCGTGGGCACCTCGGGTGACTCTGAGGAGCACCTCATCCTTCAACAAGAAGTTCTCCTTAGAGAGGTTCACTATTTCTGCTTCATCCAAATAGGCTGCCTCCCGATAAGGGTTAAGGGTCTCATCCAACTGTTGGTAAAACGGATGAGCTCGGTCCTGCTCCTTATTGGGTGGCTGGGGTGACGGGAGCCTCACTGTGCCTCCTGGGTCCCCTGAGCTGGTGCTTGGTGGAGAGCTATCCACGGAGGTGGTAAGCAGCACAGTAGGTCTTGTGTACGAGGCTCGGACTCATGGCTGGGAGACGAGGGCTCTTGATCCTCCTCCTTTAGCCAGGTTAATTCTCCCAGGTCAATGCCAGCAAGCCACTTGTCACCTTCTACAGGTGCTACATCCAAAGGTTCGGGGTCAGGCTCAGGCTCAGGCTCAGCTGCTGTCATGCACCTTAAGGGCACACGCTGCACTCCCTCCAGGAGGTCCCCTCCCAGGAGCAGGTCATAGCCCTCACGGCCTAAGTCAATCGTGACTCCAAGCCTGCACTCTTGGCTGAGCTGGGGCGTCGTCACTCTCAACACGACCGTGGGAGGTCCCTGGTGACTCTCTCAATCCACCGGATAGTCATACGCTCATCCTGCCGGACTTGGGCGCCAGCGGGTACCTGGTGCCACAAGATTAGGGAAACATCTGAACCTGGATCCTCGAATGCTCGGACCAACTGTGGAGGGGTGCCTCCTTCAAGTGTTGGGGCTACGGTGATCTTCCCCTTCTGCAGGCCGCCCCGCGATGCGCCTGAGTAGCGATGGAGAGGACAACTGGGTTTTGAGCTGAGGTTCGGCTAGGGCACTGCGAGTAGTTCTTAGTGTGGCCGTAGACCTTGCAAACCTCACAGTATGCTTTTGGCAAAACTCCTTTTTGGCCCTTTACCCTTGGGTTTGGACTGAGGGGCTCGTACCGAAGGGGCAGCCGCTGGTGTTGACTGATTTGTCGGGCAGTCTGCGTCAGTGTGGTTGGATTTGCCACCGAGGTTGCACTTGCGGAAGAAGATGGTTTTTGCTTGGGCTTAGACTTGCCAGCCAGAGCAGTGGCAGGGGGGTGGCGCAGTGCGCTGGGACCCTGAGTTATGCCGGACGAGTTCATATTCATCGGCATACTCGCAACAAGCCCTAAAGGTTGTTGGCTTCTTCTCGGTAATATAGAGAGAGAGCTCTGGTGGGGCATGCCTATGGAAATCCTCAATTTTGACAAGCTCGTGAGGGGTCCTCGATGGTAGTGCACTTCGCAGCCCCAAGGCCAGAGGGTATAGAGCCTATCCTTCTGAAAAGCCCAGTCAGCCCGAAGGTTGCGTGGAGGGCTTAACTTGCCACGCCACTGACGGCGCCAATGTTCAGGGCTCAGCTTGTAAGCCTCTATCACGGCCTTCCGACAGCCCCGAAATCTCCTTGTCGATCAACGGGTAAGGCAGAATGAGCAGCCTTCCCTTTTCCCTGCATATGCTTGGCCAGAAGTAGGGGCCTTCATCTCCCCTGCCACAGCACATGTCTGGAACACTGACTCCACTTCGTGTAGCCACCTTACGGGATCCTTATCGTCCCACTGAGGAATGAGAGTATGGACAGGCAAGGATGGAGAGCCGGGCCCCGGTAGCGGAGTACCATTAGGTGGAGCTTGTGAGGATTGGAGCTGGGCTAATTCATGGCTTTGTCCTGCATCTTTAATTCATGCTCCTGCTTCCTTGATAATCTGCTCCCTGCCGTTCCTTTCTCTCTTTCTTTCTCTCCTCTTGCCTTCGATCCCTGGCTTCGGCCTGGGTTTCTCGGACAAATTCTTGCAATTCTGTTCATCATACCCGAGCCTCTTTCCCAATTCCATTATAGCCTGGATCTCAGTGGTGGGCATTTGCTAATTTCTTGAATGACTACTGGATCACCCTCAACAATAATTTGTAAGGGGGGTGTTGGCCATGCAAGCAATTGCACGGAAGGGAAAGACACTCTGGCCAAAGCAGAAGTCTGGCAGCAGGAAGGATACAGATAAAGCGGTGCAAAGTGGCACCACGACCAATAATTGTACCTGGAAAAGACTACACTGTCGAGGTGCGCAATGACAGGAATACACAGCAAGAGGTGTACCTGTAAGCTATATGGCACTAAGCCGTAAACAGGTTTCACAAAGATGGGTGATCCTGAAGTTAGCTAGGAAAAATGGGCCTACGGGCAGGAATCAAAGCGATGGATGATCCCTAGGCTAGCTAGAATAATAGACCTACGGCAGGAATCAAGCGATGGATGATCCCCTAGGCTAGCTAGAATATAGACCTACGGGCAGAATAAAGCGGATGGATATCCCCAGGCTAGCTATTAAAATTAGGGTTTGTAGTTGTGGCTGTCTGTTTAAAGGAGCAATAAAAACTCCAAGGTAAACAAACGTCTAAAATAACACAACTTTTAAATTTGCCCCCCGGGGGGGGGGGTGGGGGGGGGGGGGGGGGTTAAGCGTAAGTTAAGATTGCGTAGGAAACTGCTATTTTGGTTTAGCTGGCAATCATGAAACGCTAATTAATTTTGCTTCCACTAGAGATGATTATCCCAATAACTAATCCCTTCACTTAAAAATAAATGAATTATGTCTCCAATAGTTTTAGAAAGATCCACACATTATAATGATATGAAACTTAACCTGAACGATCTAGCACCACCGCACAGGAATTATTCCTTTCCCAACCATTTACACATGTCTATCACACTTAAGTGAGAAAGAGAAAAAAAAAAATTACAAAGTAACAAAGCATATACCGTTATTTACCTTCTCCTTACACTAAAAAAGTTTGCCCTATTAACATAAACACGTAAAGTCGGAGCTCGAAAGAGAAACACAAACAAACAAACAAAACACCCGTGTCTCCGCTCGGGGTTACGTTTACGTGTGTGTGGGGCTAGACTTTCCCAGGTTTACCCTCTGTTTACAACTGTGCAAAACTAAGTCCCGTAAAAGAAAAAAAAATCTTAAATCATAATTACTTTGAAATCCCACAATATATTTACATTAAATACAATAAGAACAACCTAACACGACGATTTCCGTTACTATTTATGAACGATATTGTAACTCGTTATGGAAAGTCGTTTAAACACGTGACGGTTGGCTGCCCTGCGAGCTAGCAGCGTGCGTGCACACACACATACACTTTCCGCGGGATTTTAAACGACACTATTTCACAACCAACGCACTCACTTTACACTTTAGGATGTAAAAATGAACGTTAAACACAGTGATCGTTTTTGCGTTATGATTACGAACGTTAGCGGGAATTTATTCCTATCTGCCCTGTTTATTATTATGCAAATTCCTTGTTAACACTTACGAGAGATTTTAACGAAATATTAAAGTTTTCTTGGCTGTTTTGCTTCCACGATTCCAACTCCAGTTATAATATAATTTACTCAAAATGAAGTTAAGGTTCGTCTCAGTCACCAAAGATAGAAAGGGGAATATTTACTTTAAAACAAAGGTATTAACCAACTATCTTAGCGAATCTTGGCTTCGGTCGACAGTTTTAAGATTTTACGCTGCCTTTGCACATAAGTACTTACTATTAGCAAACGTATATCCTAATTTATATAATTAAGGGAAGTGGGAGGTCGCCAGCCGGCATATAGACACTGAATACCGGCAATAATGTATTTACTTCTATTTACAATTAAGAAGGCACAACGGATACATAAATTTTCTGGTTAACCGTGGCTAACCGCTGGAGCTTGAAGCTGCAAGGGGCTTGTTATGGAGTGGAATGTGTACGATATCCGGTTCGTAACCAGATTACGTGGAAGCTCAGCAAATGTACTCTCGTCCCTGAAAATATCTTTAATTTTGTTTTAGCTGTTATCATTATGACTATTATCCTGAGGCTATAATGTATAATTGTGGTTAAATAACTCTACGATTTATAAATAAAGATACAGCATTTTCTCACTAGATCACATCTTATTATTTCAAATCCTTAATAAACATTATGACTGTTCTCCATTATCGGTTAAGTCTGGTAATTTGGCCGATTTTAATCAAATTTCTTTTTATTTTAAATCTCAGTTAGAGCAGATCAAATCTGAGAGACCTGGAAACCCTATATTCCAGATACACAAGTTTGATGGATGCATGCTACGCTTTGATGGAACCCTACTCTGCCCTGTCATGTCTCCGCTATCCTCCCTATCAGTTACTTAGCCCCACCAACCCTAGGCGGACAAACAGATTTGCAGGAGGAGGGTAGATATGTCAAAATATATCTTACTTTCCCGATCCCCTACCTACCCCATCCAGCCTGGGGCGGACAAATAGATTTTCAGAGCTAGGCCAGATGAGTCATATCTCCCCTACCTTCCTAATCCCCTACCTACTACGTTACAACCCGGGGAGGACAAACAGATTTGCAGAGGTAGGTCGGATGTTTCATATCTCCGCTACCTTCCTAATCCCCTACCTTCCTAGTTTCCTACCCCCCCCCCCCCCCCAACCCACGGGACGGACAAACAAGATCGATCCACTCGGCTTTTATTATAATAAATAACAGTGAAATAAAATGGTATTGAACATCGCAACAACTACCAACATAAGTACATACCTTTGATTTCAAGAGAGTTCAATAATTTCACGACAAGCATTTGGGAATTCTGAAATACAAAATAAATAAATAAGTAAATAAATCAATAAGTAAATATATAAATAACTGCTTAATTAATAAGAGTAACATATAAATGCGACGAACAACTATGATGCAGTGCTAAACAGAACATCTAAAAAGATTTAATTGAACTTTTAAAAGTAAAATGTTAAAAAAGTGAATTTCGTAAATCTGAAATACACAATAAATAAATAAATAAATAAATAAATAAATAAATAAATAAATAAATAAATAAATCAATAAATAAATAAATAATAAATAAATAAATAAATAACTTCTTAATTTATAAGAGTAACATAAATAGGACGAACAAGAATGATGCAGTGCCAACCAAATCATCTAAAAAGATTTATTTGAACTTAAAAAAAAGTTAAGTGTTGAAATTTGAAGTTAAAACGAAAACCGTGCATGAAAATTACTGTAAAAAAAATAGAAAGATATTTACAGCTTCTAACAAACTCGTATACACCTCAATGTTGATGAGTGGTCAGGAATTTCACGACAAAAATATGCGATCATTTGGTAGGTTGTATGGGGGCGTCTGAATTAGATAATAAATAAATAAACAAATGATTAATCAGATGAATGCACGAATAAATATAAACACAGAATCTAACCTAGAAGAATTACGAGTAAACGCAATTTCCATTTTCGCATCGAGGTTAAAAACGACCTTAGTAAATGATTCGTTTCAGACACCAATTTTCTTTTTCTTTCATTTTTTAGGTTGGGGTGTGGGGGTGTACCCTCCCCCCCACCCCCCACACCCCACCTTTTTCAAATATACCCGATAATATCTGTCAGTTAATTAAACGGATGTTTAATCGGCCATTTGCAGGAATGACTGCAAATGTGAACTTTGATCTTGTTCGGCCGTGAATAGAAATATTATTATTAGATTTCAGAGGGGTCGATGGAGCTTGGGGGAATGGGGGGAATTTGGGTGGGAATAATATTATACTGTATTTATTTTAGAGGGTAATCTTCTCTCCCTATTGCTTATAAGCGGCCTAAACGTTTCCCCTGACGAGTTTCGCGTGTTATGGAAGTTTTGAAAAGGGGAGTCCGCATTATTACTTATTATTTATTATTATTATTATTATTATTATTATTATTATTATTATTATTATTATTATTATTATTCAGAAGATGAATCTAATCACGTCCCAAATTTGGGTAATTCAGTAATAACGTACATACATATATATATATATATATATATATCTATATATATGTATGATATAGATATATCTATATATAGTATATATATATGTATATATATATATATAGATATATATATATATATATATATATATATATATATTATATATATATTCATATATATCTATGTATACTTATATATATATATATATATATATATATATATATATATATATATATATATATATATATATATATATATATATATATATATATATATATATAGATATATATATAGCACACATATATATATATGTTTCATTGATAAAAGTTGCATGACTGTTATAGTGAAAAAGATGTCATTTCCTCACGCGTAAAAACACATCCATATAACTTTATTTGCAATTGCAGGATGTCCATAAACTTTATAGACAGGAGGTCTAATTTATTGGGGTATATGAGTTAGATAAAGGGGTATTTGGCATTATATTTCATGGAGGTTAATTATATAAACAGTACAGGGGTTTTCCTGTTAGACATTATGGTTTTTTTTTTTTATATGGAATCCACTCTATTGGAATGCTTACAAATGCACAACTAATACACGACTATCGTGTCTTAATTTTTTTTTACTTAGGCATAGATTTCGTTGATAAGTGTAATATTCGGGAGGTGTTGTCTCTCAAAAAATTCCATATATAAGTTTGAAAACAAACCTATGCACCCTATTATTAGTACTGTAGGATCAATTGCTTATAAACTATCTAAATATCTTACTAAACTGTTATCCCCATTACTAGGAACTGTATCTAATTCACACATCCGGAATTCTCTTGATCTTGTGGAAAAATTAAATAACATTGTACTAAACCCTAGCGATATTTTTGTCAGTTTTGATGTATGTTCTTTGTTGACAAAAGTCCCTATTGACTCTGTGGTAGAATATTTAAGTAATGAACTTGTACTGCATGAATTGCCTATGTCCGTTAGTCACATAATTTCCTTAATTAAGTTATGTATTTATGATTGCAGATTTATTTTTAATGGAGAATATTACCAACAAATATTTGGTATGGCCATGGGTAACCCTTTATCACCTCTCCTTTCAAACTTATATATGGAATTTTTTGAGAGACAACACCTCCCGAATATCACACTTATCCCCTTAAAATGGTACCGATATGTCGATGATATCTTAGTAGTCTTACCTGGTGGTATCGATGTAAATGATTTACTGTCTAAATTGAATAATTTTAGTGCCATCCATAAAATTCACTGTGAAATTGAAAATACAATGTCATCCCTTTCCTAGATGTATTAATACATAGAGAATCTTTCCAATGCAAATTCATAGTTATAGAAAACCCACAAATAATTTAACATAAATGTGCATTTTTTACTCTGGCCACCATCTTAATATTATATTTTTAATTTTTTCTTCTATGTCCTAGGCGCTTTACGTATCACGAGTCCACAATACCTGGAACCAGGAAATAGAATACATAAAAAAGATAGGAAATGATCTCTGTTCTACCCACTCATTTAATTGATTTATGTTATCAAAAAGCTCATAAAAAGTTTTATAATGTTGCTATTAATGAAAAAGAAATCCCTAAAAATATACTAAGCTTACCTTATTTTCGTGGATTTGAAACCATAAAATCAATATTTAAATCGTTTAATGTTAATGTAGTGTTCTCTTATAACAATACCATTAAAGATATGCTAATTAAGAATAGTCCCGTAACAAATAACAACATCATTTACAAAATTCTTGTAAGGATTGCCCCATCGTTTTACGTTAGTCAGTCCAGTAAAATTTATGTGTTCGGATTAAGCAGCATATGTATTCAGTTAGAACAGCCAGACTTCAAATGCACTGTTTACCATCTGAGTGAAAAAATTTCATTGTATTAATTGGGGTATACCTCGGTAATTGGTAGATCTAATGATTATGTTTCAAGAAATTTACTGGAATCGGCAATTATACAAATCACTAATAAAAACAACCTAAATCTTAGTCTGGGAATGTACCATTTGGACCCATATATTTGTAAGATATTTATGAAGGACCTCAAAATAAATGAACAGCTAATAAAT
>NC_087215.1:3181280-3193780 GCF_015104395.2 Macrobrachium nipponense | reverse complement strand
AGAGAGAGCCAGTCAGTCGGCAAGTGCGCCAGTGAGTGAGTCCAAGGTTCAGCGAGTGAATCGGTGAGTCAGTGAATCAGTGAGTCAGTCAATTAGTCCGTGAGTCACGCAGCTCTTCAAAATTGCAACGATTCATTGAGTCGATGTCATGCCAAGGTACCGTTAAAGTTTACGGCTGGTGGGACACGATCACAGTCCACTATGTTTCCCACTCTTCGTAAATTATTCGACAAAGGCTATCTTATCATTTTCCCGTTTTATTTCATGGGTGCAAATGATACTGTCTGTCTGCCTGTCTGTGTGAAGTTAGAGTTGTTGAGAAAATAAAAGCTTATTTTGAGAAGATATGTGATTTGGAAAGCGTAAGTTAACAAGACTCCAACTGCAGCATAGGATAATGGATTTCATGTTGGCATCGTAGTCCAAACTTGGGACAAAAGTGTTAAGTCGCTAAGAGGTTAATTTAAGTTAAAAGCAGGTAAACAACCAAAGTGTATTATATACTATATATATATATATATATATATATATATATATATATATATATATATATATATATATATATATATATATATATATATATATATATATATATATATATATATATATATATATATATATATATATATATATATATATATATGTGTGTGTGTGTGTGTGTATAGTATATATATATATATATATAATATATTATATATATATATTATATATATATATATATATATATATATATATATATATATATATATATATATATATATATATATGCATTAGGCTACAAATATCCTTTAATATACAATTCCTTCTACCTCGGAATTAATATATTTTCATATTGTGTTAACCGAAGCAGAATTTTTATAGTTGATAATAATTTCCTCCTCTTGTATATTCAAACCAGTAATGTCACTGAAGTCCTGATTTCTCCTCTGTGCGCTGGTTCGAATTCACAGAGTAAAACGTCATTAGAGTGTTATTTTTCCTTATCAAATTCCTTCACGAAGAAAAAATCCGAGCAATGTATTGCCAAAAAAACAAACAAACAAACAAACTGAACTTACAATAAAAATGATGGACAATGCAACAAAACCATCACTGATATATTTCCCGCAACATGGCACGCAATAAAAAGTGCAATATATTATATATATACATATATTCAAATATCGCATTGGAGCTCATAAACCCTCGCCTCAAATTATTGCTTTATCTTGTGCATTGATGTAAAGAATAGTAATTCACTGACAATTTATCACACTGAGAAACAATACTCTATTGGTCACTAGTATTCTCTCTCTTTACTTAAAGTTTTGTTTGATCGCTAGCCAAAATTATTCTTAATGTGGATCGTGTATTTTAAATTGGTCCGTACATTTTTGTTTCTTATACCAAGGAACGTTGTCACAAAGATTGAGTGTATTAGATATAATAAATGATAAACATAATCTATCAGTTTAAGGTATGGATGCTCTTGGAAATTATCTTGAAGTAATATTCATTCGTTCATGTGCATATGCATTGTGTTACGTGATACTATAATAATAATAATAATAATATATTGGAAGGAGACCCTCTTTCAAACAAGTTTTATTGAAAGATATTGCTGCATCAGCTGCATTCAACTTGTAAATAGTCTTCTCTATTTTTCTAACAATAGCTTTCTCTCTGCTACTACAAAACTGGCAAGTATTGCGCGATATTATCATCAGGAGGAGTCAATTTCGGGGATATTGCATAAAAAATTTTTTTATTTATTTGTCACAGTAAATGAACAAATAAAAAAATATATAAGTCGATCTAGTGGCCAACGTTTCTCTCGGTATCATCCGAGCATGATCACCCGGCAGTGGGATCGGAGTAGACTGTAGGTGTTTGTCAAGATCTACTCAATATATAGCGGCAGGTCAGCAGGGGGTCAAACCGTGAGCTGCGTTTTCATTGGCTGGTGTGGCGCAATGCGCTCCAGCTATTGGTTGAAAGAAGTTTTCTCCAAAGAGCTTCTCGTCGTTGAAGGTTGCGCTGTTGCAGCCTAGCTGATCGTCGAGGCTGGGGCAAGACTTCCCTGGGCGCTGTGTCACGACGGCTCGCGTTGTCATTGGCTGATGGGCCTGCTTGTCCTCATCTGGTATTCTTGATCGGGAGTGTCGTTCGGTCTTGTATTATTGTGCTATTATTTATGCACATAGGTCTCTTAGTTGGTGGGAGGAAGAGCACTTCTGCGTCGTATTCATGAGGGCTTCTCTGTTGTATGAGGAGTGCCTCGAGCAGTCGCAAACGCCGTTGTTCAGGAGCCCTCCCTATTATCTTAATATTCTTGATAATACCGTCGCGGGAGATGGCTTTCCTGGTGTGGCTGTCATGGTATGGTTTTTAATCGCCCCTTCTTGTGCGTGCAAGAATCCTCTTTGGACAGTTTTTCATAGAAGTCATACAACGTTAAGAGCCGGGAACATCCCTGGACGGGGCATGAGAATTGGTAGACTACATTCGACTGTTTTTCAAGAGGTCTCTTGCTGGGGGGGTCGGGTTGTTCTTCATGATAAGGTCGCGGGTACGTCGATTTTGGTAATAAATCACGAGTTTTCGAGTTCTTTGTCGACTTCGGTGGGGTCACATTTTCTCTGATGATTTTCCTCAATGCATCTTCGTCTCACGGTGCGTGCGTGCATTCTGGCTTTGTAAAACAGCTTGATCTTCTCATGGGGGTGGGGCTGCGGTCTCTCACTCTCGCTTATACCACCGATCCAACGCTGTTCGGACTTCTTTATTAATAAGGTCGATTCGGATACCCGTTATTAACGAGTACCTGAGTGACACGGTCGAGTTCTTTTGTGAGTGTCCTGCCAGGAAAGAACAGTTGCGTGAGGGCCCTCCGAATGTAGGCCCTGACTGTGGTGTTCTTGAAACCGTGCAGGACATTCGCTGTCACCATTCAGAAAAGGTCCTAAGTTTGTTTTCTTTGTATATACCGAAGTTTTTAGACCATCGTCGGTCTTGGAGACGAGGACGTCGAGAAAAGGGGAGCCGGCCTTCGTTGCTGAATTCGACGGTATAAAATTCAGCGAACTGCACTGCTGGAACATGCGCCGGACAGCTTCAACCTCTTCCTCATTCTCGTCATGTACAAGATATTCGTCGATATATCTTTGCGATTTACGGGGTTTTCTTATATGGAGAAAACTCTCTCTTCCACAGGTACCCATATAAAAATTGGCGCAATAGGGACACCCTAGAGGGGAACCCATCGCGACTCCGTCTTTTTGTCGAACTCTGGCCTTTGTGGGTGGAAAAGAAAAAAGGGGCCTTCTTCGTACATATCTCGAGAGTGCCCGCAGGATACTTTCTGGATATTTAGCTGGGGAGTAGAGGGGTCCCTGTAGATGCGGTCCATAATGATATCGAATGGGTCTCGTCGACAGAACGTTTGTGAAAAGCGATTCTACGTCCAAGGAGGCGATAGTTCCTGTTCCTGGGAGTCCTCGGATTTCTGCTTGAAGATTCCCGTAGAGGAGCGCAGGCTATATCAGGCTTGGTAAGTGAGGGCGTCAAGATTTGATTAAGGCGCTTGGCCACTCCATACGTTGGGGCGGGTGGTCGGCTGATGATGGGGCGGAGAGGGTTTTTCCATTTTTGTGTGTTTTAAAACGTTGCCGTACAGTATAACCAAGGGTGTAATCTCCGATGATTGGCGGGAGGTTGTTGTATCGAATCAAGCAGCAACTCAACTTCTAGTCTTTTCTCCAGGGGTTTCGGTTTGGAGATAATGTGGAGATAATGTGACAGAAGGGTACATCAATCTAACAGATTATGATCCTACACCTGACCAGATGAACTGTACGGCAACGTTAAAACACACAAAAAACGGAAACCCTCTCCGCCCCATCATCATCCAGACAAACCCCGCCCCCCCAACGTATGGACTGGCCACCAAGCGCCTTAATCAAATCTTGACGCCCTACGTACCAAGCCGATATAGCCTGAGCTCCTCTACGGAATTCCTCGAAGAAATCCGAGACTCCCCAGGAACAGGAAACTATCGCCTCCTTGGACGTAGAATCGCTTTTCACAAACGTTCCTGTCGACGAGACCATCGATATCATTATGGACCGCATCTACAGGGACCCTCTACTCCCCAGCTAAATATCCCAAGAAGTATCCCTGCGGGCACTCCCTCGAGATATGTACGAGAGGCCCCTTTTTCCACCCCACAAAGGCCAGATGTTCCGACAAAAAGACGGAGTCGCGATGGGTTCCCTCTAGGTGTCCTATTCGCCATTTTTATATGGGTACTGTGGAAGAGAGAGTCTCCAATATAAGAAAAACCCCGTAAATACGCAAAGATATATCGACGATATCTTTGTACATGCCCGAGAATGAGGAAAGGTTGAAGCCCCTGTCCGGCGCAGGGTTCCAGCAGTGCAGTTCGCTGAATTATACCGTCGAATTCAGGAACGAAGGCCGGCTCCCCTTTCTCGACGTACTCGTCTCCAAGACCGCGATGGTCTAAAAACTTCGGTATATACAAAGAAAACAAACTAAAGGGGACTTTGCCTGAATGGTGACAGCGGATGTCCTGCACGGTTCAAGAAACACCACAGTCAGGGCCTACATCGGAGGGCCCTCACGCACTGTTCTTCCTGGCAGACACTCACAAAAGAACTCGACCGAGTCACTCAGGTACTCGTTAATGACGGGTATCCGAATCGACCTTATTAATAAAGAAGTCGAAAACAGCGTTGGATCTGGTGGTATAGCGAGAGTGAGAGACCGCCGCCCCACCCCCATGAGAAGATCAAGCGGTTTTACAAAGCCAGGAATGCACGGCACGTCACCGTGAGGACGAAGATGCATTGAGGAAAATCATCAGAGAAAATGTGACCCCACCGAAGTCGACAAGAACTCGAACTCTGATTTATTACCAAATCGACGTACCCGTGACCTATCATGAAGAACAACCCGACCCCCACAGCAAGAGACCTCTTGAAACAGTCGAATGTAGTACCAATTCTCATGCCCCGTCCGTGATGTCCCGGCTCTTACGTGGTATGATTTCTATGAAACTGTCCAAGAGGATTTCTTGCCACGCACAAGAAGGGGCGATTAAAAACCATACCATGACAGCACACCAGGAAGCCATCTCCCGCGACGGTATTATCAGAATATTAAGATAATAGGGAGGGCTCCTGACCAACGGCGTTTGCGACTGCTCGAGGCACTCCTCATACAACAAAAGAGAAGCCCTCATTGAATACGACGCAGGAAGTGCTCTTCCTCCCCACCAACCTAAGGAGACCTACGTGCATAAAATAATAGCACAAATAAATACCCAGGACCGAACGACACTCCCGATCAAAGAATACCAGATGAGACAAGCAGCCCATAAGCCAATGACAACGCGAGCCGTCGTGACACAGCGACCAGGGAAGTCTTGCCCCAGCCTCGACGATCAGCTAGGCTGCAACAGCACAACCTTCAACGACGAGAAGCGTCTTGAAGAAACTTCTTCAACCAAAAAATAGCTGGAGCGCATTGCGCCACCAGCCATGAAAACGCAGCTCGCGGTTGACCCCCTGCTGACCTGCCGCTATATATTGAGTAGATCTTGACAACACCTACAGTCTACTCCGATCCACTGCCGTGATCATGCTCGGATGATACCGAGAGAAACGTTGGCCACTAGATCGACTTATATTTTTTATTTGTTCATTTACTGTGACAAATAAATAAATATTAAGCAATATCCCCGAAATTGACTCCTCCTGATGAGTAATATCGGCGCAATACTCGCCAGTTGTAGTAGCAGAGAGAAAGCTATTGTTAGAAAAATAGAGAAGACTATTTACAAGTTGAATGCAGCTGATGCAGCAATATCTTTCAATAATAATAATAATAATAATCACATATTCACATGAGTCATGAATTGGTAAAAAAAACTGATATTGATGTAAGTATATATTTAAAACCATTTATATATAGTTTTATATATATACTTACATTTACATCCGTGTGGATTTTTGTGATGATAATAATAATAATAATATGCTGGAAACAGACCTTCTTTCAAACAAGTTTTATTAAAAATAATGACAGAATTGATTTTGTACAATATTCTTTCAATTCTCCTTATGATTTGCTTTTCTGGCATGCTGGCATTATAAAGCAGCTGTCCAATGTTCATCGTGCTGTAGGTCGTCAACGGAAATTTCGGGCGGGCTGGTGTTATCAAAAGCAAACTGGTTATCAGGGACAGGCTGGGGTCGTCAACAGGTATACAGGTGCGTTTCGTAGGTCGGGAACAGGCCGTAGTCGTCAGGGGTCTATCCGGTATTTCTTGTTATTCCTTCTTTTCTGGTTTTTAAAAGGCGTCTACATGTTTTGGCCATCTTCGGGACGGGATCGCTGAGTGCAATGGTCTGTGTCAGATGTATTCACGCTATTTATTGCATTCGGTTGGCTTGAAGAAACGGGTACCTCACTTTTCATTGGGCAATACCTGTGACGTCACGAGCGATGTCATCAGGGGGCCCGTTGCTGGTTGGCTGTCCTCTTCGTGGGCGGAGCCTCATCCTTATTGGTGATGGTGGAGGTCCCCTCGAAGGGCGTGCTACCAGGTCGTCCTCAGGGCGAGAGCTTGAGCTGCGATCACCCTCAGGGTTACTAGGGACGTCCTCAGGATGAGAGCTAACGCTTCTATCATCCTCAGGATCCCTCTGGTGCGATGGTCGTTGTGGGGCGGTGTCTGCTGCTCTCCTGACGGCGGTGGGGAGGAGGAAGGTCTCCTGTGTGATGTTCAAACTGGGCTTCTCCCTCCCGATGTGCAGCGCTTCTAAGATTCGCAAACGACGTAGATCGGGTGCTTGGTCGATAACCTCGAAGTTACCGACGATGTCGCTGCGTCGGATTCTTTTATTATGGGCAGTCCTTGCATGATTAAATACTGCTCCTTCCTGCACGTGACAGGAGATCCTCTTGGAGAGGCGCATTGACGTCATCCCGATGTAAGTTCCGAGGCATCCTCGGATTGGCACGTGTATCTGTAAATGACGTTCGTCCTCTTCAAGGGATCCTGCAACGGTGCGGGTATTTTTCATAATAAGACTGCATGTTTTTTTTACTTGTATAAATATGATCAAGTTGATCTGCTTGTTGTTGTCGGTCGGGGAAACGTGATTCCTGATTATTTCCCGTAGGGCTCGCTCGTCTTCTTTATATCGCCGATGGAAGGTGCCCTTGTAGAATAAGCTAATTTTCTGCTGGGGGTCTGGGCGGGGTTCCTGTAGGTACCATTTTTCCATGCTCTTCCTGGAGACGTTCTGGATGCTTCGGTCGGTATGCCCGTTGTTTACTAGGACCTGGGCTGCCCGTTCCATCTCCTGATGGGTGTCTGCCCATGTTGAACAATGGGATAAAGAGCTCTCCTGACGTAGGCGCTGATGGTGGTGTTCCTAGCGTTCGGGGCATTCACTCTCGCCGTTCAGACACATTCCCAGGTTCGTGGGCTTCGTGTAAACCCTTGTAGCGAACGCACCCTCCTTCTGTTCAACCAGGACGTCCAGGAAGAGAAGACGGCCATCAAAGCTATATTAGATGGTAAATCGTAAACGGCTGTGGGTGTGGAAGGCTTGACGTATTTCCTCGATCTCCTCCCTCGTTCCTGCTTGGATGAAAGTGTCATCTATATATCTTACGTATATAGATGGCTTCCTAATGCTCCTAAAGACACGCTCCTCCCCTATGCCCATATAAAAGTTCGCAAACAGGACCCCGAGGGGGGAGCCCATCACTACACCATCGATTGTAAGTACATACCACCATGGCCATATGTACTTACAAATCGATGGTGTTCACTTTGCGACCTAAGTTTCTCTCCCCCTCCGGGATTGGGGGGTTGGGGGTGGGTGGGGCTGGAAGGGACAGGGGGGCGGAAACATTCATTAAGTAGGAAGGAGGAGAGGTCTCCCTAAATTCCTTCCTCCTAATCTTCCTCATTCCACTTCCTCCTCCTCCTCTCTCTCTCTCTCTCTCTCTCTCTCTCTTTCTTTCTCTCTCTCGAAATTCCTCAGGGGCGCCGAGAGAAATGCCCTTCTTGCCCTAACGGGTGACGACTCAAAGGCGCTCTAGTGTATATTTGTTTTGGAATGTATCTTATTTGAGGCGTTTATGTATATTTGTTTTACTGTGTCTTAGATTAAGGGGATGAGTATATTTGTTTTGTTGGGGGTCTTATTTGAGGTGTTTGTGGATATTTGTTTTGCAGTCTTATTTTAACGCTAGCGTATATTTGTTTTGCTTTGTGTCATATTTTAAAGGTTGTGTATATTTGCTTTGTTGTGCACCTTATTTGAGGCGTTTGTGTATATTTGTTTTGTTGTTTGTCATATTTTAAGGGTTGTGTATTTGTTTGGTTGTGCATCTTATTTGAGGTGTTTGTGTATATTTGTTTTGCTGCGTCATATTTTAAGAAAGTTGTGTATATTTGTTTTTTTTTTTTTTTGCATCTTATTTGAGGCGTTTATGTATATTTGTTTTGCTGTGTGTCTTACATAAGGGGTTGTGTATATTTGTTTTGCTGTCTTATTTTAACGCAAGTGTATATTTATTTTGCTGTGTGTCGAAGTTTAAGGGGTCGTGTATATTTGTTTTGAAATGCATCTTACTTGAGGCGTTTGTGTATATTTGTTTCGTTGCGTGTCTCTTGTCTTAAGATATTCGCAAGGAATATAATTAATCATTTTATTAGCCAAACTCTAGAAAAAAGTTAAGAACTTGGTTTTGTAATTAAGTATACACAAATATACATACATTAGGAAAGTTTACTGCCCAACAAACATTCCTGCAGTTAAAATGTCCTTTTTTTTCTGTAAACTCAATTCCTGAGCAGAAAGATTACACAACCAAAGAAAAAAAAAACTTTAAAAAAAAAAAAAGGAAACCTGTAACCTTTAGCTTTGCTCAAACTTTTCTTCCTGCCTTTTTTTTTGGGGGGGTTGAGGTAGGAGGGGAGGTGGTGAGGGGTGGATCTAGTACTTACTGTGGAAATTAGATTGGTGTTGCTTGAGTTCTCATTTGGAGAGTACTGCATGATATATATATATATATATACTATATATGATATATATATATATATATATATATATATATATATATATATATATATATAACCTTGCTATCTGTATGGTTCTTCCAGTTCCTTCCATGCCTTATAAAAAAAGCACCCAACCCCCCCCCCCCCTAAAAAAAAAATCTCCATTTTTGTATATCTTTTACACGAGTCCTTTGAGACTCAAAGGACCAGATACAAAAAAAAAAATTAAGAAAAAATTACAAGATGAAACAAGGAAAGGAATGCAAAGAGAGGAAAGAATATGATGAAAAGACGAGATATTTTTTCTAGGAAATAAAAAAAGAATGATAAAATGAGTGGGTGCAGCTTCAATAAACTCTCCCTTATTCTTGATTATAATCTTGAGAAGGGAACATTTGAATATATTCTTACTCCTCGGGACGTTAATTATTTAAGAAATAGTTACAATAATATCTAATTTGAATGTATACCCCATGAGGTGTATATGGCTGCCAGATTCTCTCTCTCTCTCTCTCTCTCTCTCTCTCTCTCTCTCTCTTAATTATTGGTTTTGCAATTTGAATCAATGCCTTAACTATGTTTTTTAAGATCTATAAATTATTGTTAGATTCTCTCTCTCTCTCTCTCTCTCTCTCTCTCTCTCTCTCTCTCTCTCTCTCTCTCTCTCTCAAACCTTAAATCCAACTGAAAATAAAAAAATCATTATATTGTATATGCATGTTCAGTATACTCCACAATTATATTTCAGTATGTTCAGACTAAGCTTGTATATTACAATGAATCCTTCCTTCATTATACAAAGCACGGTTACATAAAGCTTATCCTCCTTCGTTCATTGTTATACTGAAAGCAAATATCAAACAATTTCACATCCTGTTTATTCCAGTGCTCTCATCCTCCTCGTATTCAATTAGCAAAGTAATTACGGGGAGAACATTTCCTCTCTTTGCTTTGCTGCTTTGCTTTGTTCTGTTTTTTTTAGAACTGACAGTTTGGTTTTATGTATCTCTTTTTTTTTTCTTATGTATCTTTTTTTTATGTTGAGTTTAATGTATATTTTTTTATGTTTCCTTTTCATGATCTTTAAGCAATTTCTTAAGTTTATCTCATGTAGTTTTTTTTTCTGTATTTTCCATTTTCATGTATCTTTTTAAGCATTTTCTTATGTATCTTTTTCATGTAGTTTTTTTTCTGTATTCATTTTCCATGTATCTCTTTATGTATACTTTTTATGTTTAATCTTTACGTATCTTTTTTATGTATCATTTTTAAGTAGTTTTTTAATATAGCTTTTGTATGTAGCTTTTATATGTAGCTTTTTATGTATCATTTTATATAGTTTTTATGTATTTTTTTTGGTGTCTTTTTATGTAGTTTTCTATGTATCTATTTATGTAGTTTTTTATTTGTATCTTTTTCATGTATCTTTTTATTTATATTTTCATGTATCTTTTTACTTATATTTTTATGTATCTTTTTATTTGTATTCTATATGTATCTTTTTATACTTTAGGTATCTTATTTACGTATCTAGAGTAGAGTAGAGTAGAAAGAGAGAGAGAGAGAGAGAGAGAGAGAGAGAGAGAGAGAGAGAGAGAGGAGAGGGTTATTCCAGGAAGAATATCAATGCAAATTTGCAATGCATATCAATCTGCTTGCAATGGGATTTTCTAATTAGTTTAACATTTTGAATAAACACTTAGCTTCAAGTTCTATAGATAATATAACATTTAAACAAAAAATATTCATAATACAGACTTGCATGACAGTAAACATTAGCTCAACCCAACATTTGTAATGTATAGCAATCTGTTTGAAACGGGATTCCCTAGTTTAATATTTTAGATAAACGCTTAGTATCAAGTTGTACAGATATAACCTTTAAGCACAAAATATTCATAATGCAGACTCACATGACAGCAAACATTATCTCAATGCAACATTCGTGGACGAAACCCATTTCCGAACACATACTCTAATCAATTGATAATTCAAGAACGAATCGTCGCAAAACCGAAGCCATTGCCAACAGCGCCACTTTCAGTAACAACACAACGAGAACCTCTTATTTATCCCCGCAGATCCAACTGACGTTTTTACGAGATTCGGGACTCAGGACCGGCTCGCGAGCACGACAGAGCGACGGAAACTCACGACGTTTCAAATCACGGGTCTGAATCACAGTTGGCCAACAGCAGCCAATCGGAGGGAATTCACGACTGAAGGTTATCACGATTAAGCTGTTGTAACGAGACAATCGTAGTAGTAAGTCATTCAAACCTTTTCATTCATAGTTAAGTCATTACTACTGTTTCATTCATAGATTCGTGTATCCGGGAGATAGTTCAGTGGTTTTTTTTCTCTCTCTCTCTATCTCACGCACACATACATAATTCACATACACAAACAATTTACAGATCCCAGAAACATTTTTTTTTCTTTTCAATTTCTCAAAGTTAAGTTTCTGTTTCATGAAGAGAGAGAGAGAGAGAGAGAGAGAGAGAGAGAGAGAGAGAGAGAGAGAGAGAGAGGAAAATTCCTCTCTCTCTCTCTCTCAATTAATCCCTAAAAATATCCTGTCTATTTTTCCTTTCAATTCAAATTCTTGGCGTCCACGTTTTGCCAAAAAAGCGGTCTATTGCAGATACTCACCATCACTTCACAAACTCAATTTCACAATCGTAACTCTCCCAATTCACAATCGTTGAACGTCCGCTGCAAAAATGCCCTCCCCCCACCCACCCCTCTCCCCACCCCTCCCCCCAACAAAAAATCACCGCAAACGAATCACGGGAACGCGAGAAAGCGCAAGGCTTCATTAATTCTGAATTGGCGCAACACCGACTTCTGAAAAGGGTACTCGGCACTGCGCCGTCCTCCAATACAAAAGGGGCTGAAATGAGGTCTTTCTGGAAATGTTTGCCGATGCTTCCTGTCGCTTTCATTGGTGGTAATGTAATTAAAATGTGTTCCGTTAACGTTCACTTTTATGGGGTGCGCGCACGTGAATATCTAATCACTAATTATTTTATATTGATTTTATATCTGATAATTAAATAACCTTTTTAGATTAATTTTTAATTATATGTTATGTACACAAGTTAATATTTAACGTGATGACATGTTTAATAGATAACTGAGCTCTGCTTTTTATTTAAATCTAATTTTTGTTTAGAATACCTAACCATTTTTATCATTTTTATTAATGCAAACTATAATTTTTTTAATTTTTAATAACTAATTGATAGTAACAATTCTATTTTATATATAGACGAGTTAATAAGTAATGCGATGGCCCGAAACACATTTGCAGATACTTTGATACTTTGCTCTGAAGAAATGCAACACATCCTATTGTGGGAACTTCTTCACATACAAGATATGTGACACTTGGAATAAACTGCCACTAGAAATGGTA
>NC_087215.1:3166977-3169477 GCF_015104395.2 Macrobrachium nipponense | reverse complement strand
AATAGGACCCACGCAGAAGTCAGGGGAGAACTAACTAAAAACTGACTTGACGAGAACAATATCAAGCAAACAAGCACCTGACCAATTCCTTTAATTATCCAAACACCTGAACAACCTACTGAAAATGTTGTTAGGTATTTGTGTGAGAAACAAACAAATTACCATATGATTATGCTAACAAAATAAAAAACATTTATTGAATGTTTGTTACACCTCCCCCCTTAAGAAGACTGGCATAGGACAAGTAACAAACGCAGTACATATACTTTTAGGTTGAACGTGACAAGTATCAGCTATTACATTTTCTATACCTTTAATATATTTTATTATCAAATTATACTCCTGAAGTAACAAAGACCACCTCATTAACCTTTGATTAAAATTTTGCATTTTATTTATAAATTTTAATGGATTGTAATCAGTTCTGACACAAATAGGAAAAAGAGAACCATGAAGGAAGTACTTGAAGTGATCCAATGCTAAAATAAACGAGAGCGCCTCCTTCTCCACCGTTGAGTAGCCAAGTTGTTGTTTCTTGAATTTCGAGGAAAAATACGAGATAGGCTGAAGAACGTCTGTCGAGCCCCTCTTCTGAAGCAGCACTGCCCCGGATCCCGTATCTCAAACATCAACATGTAACTCGAAAGGACGTGTAAAATCCGGAGATCGAAGCACAGGATCAGAAGACAACATTAACTTTATGCTGTTGAAAGCTCGCTGACATTCATCAGGCCACTGATAATCCTTTTTAGGACTCAGTATCGAAGTCAAAGGATATGCTATTGCAGAGAAGTTTGAGCAAAAATGCCGGTAGAAACCAAACATTCCCAGGAATCTCATCAAGGCCTTCCGGTCGGTGGGAACAGGGAAATTCAAGATAGCATCAATGTTAGCAGTCGTAGGTTTTGTAAGTCCACATCCAACTTCATGTCCCAAATAAGTAACGGTTGCACATCCAAACATACTTTTCTTCAAGTTGATAGTCAGCCCTGCCTCACTCAACCTTGGCAAAGGAAAAGAATCTGTTACCGTAAGTTAGTTCACTTCACAGAAATCTGTGCAGAGTCTGTCTGTTCCATCTTCCTTAGGAGTCAGTAGAGATGGTGAAGCCCTGGCACTACAGCATGGTTCAATCAAGTCGTTCGTTAGGAGATACTGCATGGCCTCTTTCATCCTAGGTCTTTTCTGTGCATTAAGCCTGTAGGGAGACTGCTTGATTGGGGTTGCCCCCTCAATGAGAGCCACATCATGTTTTAAAATGGAACACAAACCCAGTTCATCTTTTACAACATCAGGATACATTTCAAATAAGTGAATCAAATCTAAAAATTTTTCATTATCCAAATGTGGGTTCTTATCCCCAAGATTTCTCAGGACCTCAGAATTTTTCACCGGGTATTCAAAACCTTTTACTCCTAACTCTACTTCTCCAGCTAGAGAACGCAAAGGTTTCATGCCTGACACTACATTCTTAGAGAGAGTTCCGTTTACATCACTCTGTGAGGAGTCTGTCTCTGTCGCTCTACCATGATAACTTTTAAGGAGGTTAACGTGTACTTTTCTTGAACCTTTTCTCCTATTAGGAGTACTTATTACATAATTAAGTTCATCCACTTTTTCTTTAATGAGGTAAGGTCCTGAATACTTTACTTCAAAGGGACCCCCTGAAACAGACATGAAAACTAAAACCCTTTCACCAGGTTGAAAAGTTCTTACCTTACTCTTACGATCATAATAATATTTCATTCTAACTTGGCTTTCTCTCAAATTTTCAGTGGCAATAGCTTGAACTTGAGCTAAAGTAGTCTTCAGTTTCAAAAAAATTGAGTAAATGACTGAACTGTATCTGTGGTTCCTGCAAAAGCAAAGATTCTTTTAAAATTCTTATAGGCCCTCTTACCTCTCTCCCAAACAATAATTCAAAAGGTGAGTAACCTAAAGACTCATGCTTACTTTCTTTAATAGCAAATAGTAGATACTGATAACCTTCCTCCCACTCTGACTGTGTCTCAAAGCAATACTTTCTGACCATTGTCTTGAAAGTCTGATGAAAACGTTCTAGAGCTCCCTGTGACTCAGGATGATAAGCTGTGGAAATACATTGACCTACGCCAAGCCCTTTCATTATTTCATCAAACATCTTTGAAGTAAAATTTGTTCCCTGGTCATGCTGAATAACCTTTGGGAAGCCAAAGTACGTAAAAAATTTTAACAATGCCTGAACTACAGATTTAGATTTAATATTCTTAAGAGGATCTGCCTCAGGATATCTTGTCATTGCACACATAACAGTAAGTAGATACTGGATTCCTCTCCTTGTCTTAGGCAAAGGTCCCACACAATCTACAATAATCTTATAAAATGGTTCACTTACCACAGGTATAGGAGATAAAGGAGCAGATGGAATGGTCTTATTCACTTTGCCGACAAGTTGGCAAACATGACAGGTTTGTATATACTTTGAAACATCGGCCTTCATTTTCGGCCAAAAGAAAAGCGA
>NC_087215.1:3144477-3161977 GCF_015104395.2 Macrobrachium nipponense | reverse complement strand
ATATATATATATATATATATATATATATATATCATATATATATATATATATATATATATATATATATATATATATATATATATATACATACACACACACACACACACACACACACATATATATATATATATATATATATATATATATATATATATATATATATATATATATATATATATATATATATAATTCTAAAAAAAAAAAACAACATTTTGTTTCTATACCGGGAATGAAATAAAGAAAGAGAAAGAAAAAAAAAAATACCCAGCCAGTGTATCTTCAATACCAGAGTCCTCCAATCCTCCAATTTTCTCCGGTCTGATCGGGATGCACTCTTTTTTCTCTAATACTTTTCTGATTGCAAATTTCAGAGGATTAAAATCTCCCGAGATAAAGTGTCTTTCTCTCTTCAGAGCTTTCACCTTGAAAGGGTGGATTGAGTTTCAATTAAAGATTTTTTTTGTTATTTGGCAACTCTTTAGGATGGTTTGGTTAAAAAACACGTAATTCTTCTTCTTCTTCTTCTTCTTCTTCTTCTTCTTCTTCTTCTTCTTATTATTATTATTATTATTATTATTATTATTATTATTATTATTATTTTTCTTTTTTTTTCTTTTTTTTGCTCTATCACAGTCCTCCAATTCGACTGGGTGGTATTTATAGTGTGGGGTTCCAGGTTGCATCCTGCCTCCTTAGGAGTCCATCACTTTTCTTACTCTGTGTGCCGTTTCTAGGATCACACACTTCTGCATGAGTCCTGGAGCTACTTCAACGTCTAGTTTTTCTAGATTCCTTTTCAGGGATCTTGGGATCGTGCCTAGTGCTCCTATAATTATGGGTACGATTTCCACTGGCATATCACATATCCTTCTTATTTCTATTTTCAAATCTTGATACTTATCCATTTTTTCCCTCTCTTTCTCTTCAATTCTGGTGTCCCATGGTATTGCGACATCAATGAGTGATACTTTCTTCTTGATTTTGTCAATCAACGTCACTTCTGGTCTGTTTGCATGTATCACCCTATCCGTTCTGATACCATAGTCCCAGAGGATCTTTGCCTGATCGTTTTCTATCACTCCCTCAGGTTGGTGCTCGTACCACTTATTACTGCAAGGTAGCTGATGTTTCTTGCACAGGCTCCAGTGGAGGGCTTTTGCCACTGAATCATGCCTCTTTTTGTACTGGTTCTGAGCAAGTGCCGGGCATTCGCTTGCTATGTGGTTTATGGTTTCATTTTTGGTATTGCACTTCCTACATATGGGAGAGATGTTATTTCCGTCTATCGTTCTTTGAAAATATCTGGTTCTTAGGGCCTGATCTTGTGCCGCTGTTATCATTCCTTCAGTTTCTTTCTTTAGCTCTCCCCTCTGTAGCCATTGCCAATTGTCATCGCTGGCTAGTTCTTTAGTCTGTCTCATGTATTATCCGTGCATGGTTGTTGTGCCAGTCCTCTGTTCTGTCTGTCATTCTCCTGTCTCTGTATATTTCTGGGTCTTTGTCTACTTTTATTAGTCCTTCTTCCCATGCGCTCTTTATCCACTAGTCTTCACAGGTTTTCAAATATTGCCCCATTGCTCTGTTCTCGATGTTGACGCAGTCCTCTATACTCAGTAGTCCTCTCCCTCCTTCCTTTCGTGTTATGTATAGTCTGAACGTATTTGCTCTTGGGTGTAGTGCTTTGTGTTTTGTCATATGTTTCCTGGTTTTCTGATCTATGCTGCGGAGTTCTGCCTTCGTCCATTCCACTATTCCTGCGCTGTATCTGATTACTGGCACTGCCCTTGTGTTTATGGCGTTTATCATATTTCCGGCGTTGAGTTTTGACTTGAGTATCGCCTTGAGTCTTTTTATTAATATTATTATCATTATTATTCAGAAGATGAAACCTATTCATGTGGAAGGAGCCCACCAAAGGTGCCATTGACTTGAAATTCAAAATTCCAAATATAATTTTTATTAATATTTTGGTAGAAGACCCTCTTTTAGGCAAATACTGTTAAAAAGAATGGCAGAATTAAGCGAGTTGATTTTATATATTATTTTTTCTATTTTCCTTACAATTCGCTTCTCAGGCTCAGAAAAACGCTGAGCCTGTAAAGTGAATTGTAAGGAATTGTAAGGAAAATAAAAAAAAACTATAAAACATCAACTAGCTTAATTCTACCATTCTTTTTAAAAGTATTATTATTATTATTTTTTTTTTCTTTTTTTTTTCTTTTTTGCTCTATCACAGTCCTCGAATTCGACTGGATGGTATTTATAGTGTGGGGTTCCGGGTTGCATCCTGCCTCCTTAGGAGTCCATCACTTTCTTACTATGTGGTGCGTTTCTAGGATCACACTCTTCTGCATGAGTCCTAGAGCTACTTCAGCCTCTAGTTTTCCTAGATTCCTTTTCAGTGATCTTGGGATCGTGCCTAGTGCTCCTATGATTATGGGTACGATTTCCACTGGCATATCCCATATGCTTCTTATTTCTATTTTCAGATCTTGATACTTATCCATTTTTTCCCTCTCTTTCTCTTCAACTCAGGTGTCCCATGGTATTGCAACATCAATGAGTGATACTTTCTTCTTGACTTTGTCAATCAACGTCACGTCTGGTCTGTTTGCACGTATCACCCTATCCGTCCTGATACCATAGTCCCAGAGGATCTTTGCGTGATCGTTTTCTATCACTCCCTCAGGTTGGTGCTCGTACCACTTATTACTGCAAGGTAGCTGATGTTTCTTGCACAGGCTCCAGTGGAGGGCTTTTGCCACTGAATCATGCCTCTTTTTGTACTGGTTCTGTGCAAGTGCCGGGCATTCGCTTGCTATGTGGTTTATGGTTTCATTTTTCGTATTGCACTTCCTACATATGGGAGAGATGTTATTTCCGTCTATCGTTCTTTGAACATATCTGGTTCTTAGGGCCTGATCTTGTGCCGCTGTTATCATTCCTTCAGTTTCCTTCTTGAGCTCTTCCCTCTGTAGCCATTGCCATGTGTCATCGCTGGCTAGTTCTTTAGTCTGTCTCATGTATTGTCCGTGCATTGGTTTATTGTGCCAGTCCTCCTGTCTGTCTGTCTTATCCTGTCTCTGTATATTTCTGGGTCTTCGTCTACTTTTATTAGTCCTTCTTCCAATGCACTCTTTAGCCACTCGTCTTCACTGGTTTTCAGATATTTGCCCCAGTGCTCTGTTTTCGATGTGACGCAGTCCTCTATACTTAGTAGTTCCTCTCCCTCCTTCCTTTCGTGTTATGTATAGTCTGTCCGTATTTGCTCTTGGGTGTAGTGCTTTGTGTATTTTTATATGTTTCCTGGTTTTCTGCTCTATGCTGCGGAGTTCTGCCTTCGTCCATTCCACTATTCCTGCGCTGTATCTGATTACTGGCACTGCCCATGTGTTTATGGCTTTTATCATATTTCCGGCGTTGAGTTTTGACTTGAGTATCGCCTTGAGTCTCTGCATATATTCTTTCCTGGTCGTGTCCTTCATTTCTTGGTGTTTATATCTCTCCTCCATTATTCCCAGGTATTTGTATCCTGTCTCATCTATGTGTTTTGATGTTTGTTCCATCTGGTAGCTTTATCCCTTCAGTTCTCGTTACTTTGCCCTTTTGTATGTTGACTAAGGCGCATTTTTCTATTCCAAACTCCATCCTGATGTCCCCAGATACAATCCTTACAGTCTGGATTAGGTTATCTTTTTCCTTGATGCTCTTACCATACAGCTTGATGTCGTCCATGAACATCAGATGGTTGATTTTGTTGCCTCTTTTCTTGAGTTGGTACCCGGCATCCATCTTCTGTAGTACTTTTGTCATGGGAATCATGGCTACTACGAAGAGTAGTGGGGACAGTGAGTCGCCCTGGAAGATCCCTCTCCTGATATTAACCTCTGCTAGTCTTATTCCAGAGCTTGTAAGTATTGTATTCCAGTTGCGCATTGTATTATCATTATTATTATTATTATTATTATTATTATTATTATTATTATTATTATTATTATTATTATTATTATTATTATTATTATTATTATTATTATTATTATTATTCGGAAGATGAAACCTATTCTTGTGGAAGGAGCCCATCAAAGGAGCCACTGCCTCTAAATTCAAACTTTCAAAGTATTATTATTATTATTATTATTATTATTATTATTATTATTATTATTATTATTATTATTATTATTATTATTATTATTATTATTATTATTATTATTATTATTATTATTATTATTATGTAATCAAAAGTAATTTCTGCTAGTTAGTTGCATTTATTTTATATAGGTTGACCTCTCTTTTCATTATTATGGAAAACAGAGATATACTTATATAAAATTAATGAAGCTGAGGCAGCAATTGCTTTTAATAAAACACGTTTAAAAGAGGGTTTACTCCCAATACATTACATTATTATTATTATTATTATTATTATTATTATTATTATTATTATTATTATTATTATTATTATTATTATTATTATTATTATTATTATTATTATTATCTCAACATCTCCTCATATATTCAGTAACCGCTTTTTTCGAGACAAGTATAAATGAATTAACCTACCTCTTTCCCATTTCCATCGACTCGAATGAGATTTCACTGAATTTCTCGTGTGTCGTCGAAGTCGACCCCAGCAGTTTAAATCTTGGAACGCAGCTAAAAGCTCTACCTATGCATAATCTGTTACTGTCCCAATTGAGCAGAAGGCTCTCTCTCTCTCTCTCTCTCTCTCTCTCTCTCTCTCTCTCTCTCTCTCTCTCTCTCTCTAAGGATGTGTCTATGTATCTCTTATGTATGGGGTCGTCGTGGCTATAGGTAATGTAAGCTAGCTAAGCTTCCTGAATTGGTGATTGAATGACGTCACTTTAAGAGTGGTTGCTGAATTGGTCAGTGATTATGTAGTATGCTCTGTATAAATATATACATATATCTGTGTATGTATTATATATTATATATATATATATATATATATATATATATATTATATATATATATTATATATATATATATTCATATATATATATATATATCATATAGTATATATATGTATATATATTTATATGTAATTATATATTAAGGAGGAACAGGATAGCCATAAGACGTGGTAATATTCCAGACATTATTATTTCCTGAAAATACCAGCACTGTTTATAAGTTTAATTGCCCAAGATGTAATTTTGGGACTTATGGGGATGTTCCAAACGCCTTCTTAACGTACGCATCGACTCCTATAGGGGTTTCAGACATCCTACAGGCTTACCTTTAAGCAAAGAAGGAAATAGTGCTATTAGACTTCATGCCATATCCTGTCACCATCACATACAGTACAGTGATTTTGAAATTCTCAGACAAACAAAAAACAGCCATTCAGTAGCGTTTTTAGAGTCCCTCCATAATAAACAACACTCTCCAACACTCAATAACCAAACCACCTCTGTTCCTTCGTTCATTGCATAATTTGCTTGTTTTTTTTCCTCTCTCTCTCTCTCTCTCTCTCTCTCTCTCTCTCTCTCTCTCTCTCTTCTCTCTCTCTCTCTCTCTCGTGTGATTTATTCGTTTTCTCCTCTCACGAGAAAATATCCCACAAAATAAACTGATGATTAATGGATCTGGATAATCCATTGAGTCTTTATTTTCCATCTACTTGATAGATGATGTTGAATAGACTGAGGAGAATTGGGATGGTAAAAAAGAAATTTCCAAATAATCATTATTATTATTAATTTTATTATTATCTGAATATTTTCTTTAAAAACTAGGAAAGTGGAAAATAAAAGAATGAATAGGTATAAAAGATAGGTAGATAGATTCATAGAGAATAAATAATTGGATGCTAATAATACATTGTGTTCTAAACACTAATGATTATTATTATTATCTGGATATTTTCTTTAAAAACTAGGAAAATTGAAAGTAAAAGAATGAATAGGAATAAGAGATAGGTAGATAGATAGAGAGACTAATAGAGAGTAAATAATTGGATGGTAACAAAACATTTTGCTGAATTATTATTATTATATGAAAATTAAAAAAAAAAGAATGAAAGGAAATAAAAAAAAAAGATAGGTAGATAGGACTGAGAGAAAGATTGATAGATAGAGAGTAAATAATTGGATGGTAAAAAAAATTGTTTGAACTCTAAAATAATTATTATTATTATAATAAATTTTTTCTAAACTACGAAAATTCGCAAAAAATAGAATGACAGGCATAAAGATAGGTATGAGACTGAGAGAAAGATTGATAGATAGAGAGTAAATAATTGGATGGTAACAAAACATTTTGTTTTGAACTCTAATAATTATTATTACTAAACTGGATATTTTTCAAGAAAATAATGAAAATGGAGAATAAGTGGAAGAAACAAAGAAAAGCTTATAGACAACTATGGGTTTTTAATATATATACTATATATATATATATATATATATATATATATATATATATATATATATATATATATATATATATATATATATATATATTTATTTATTTATTTATTTACAAAACCGATGACAACGGCTCAATGATTCAGACGTTACAACGAATATTCAGACGACATCTCCCGACCACAAACTTGTTAAACCGGTCCTGAGTCCCGAATCTCGTAAAAACGTCAGTTGGATCTGCGTGGATAAATAAGAGGTTCTCGTTGTGTTGTTACTGAAAGTGGCGCTGTTGGCAATGGCTTCGGTTTTGCGGCGATTTGTTCTGATATAATTATTAGAGTATGTGTTCGGAAATGGGTTTTGTCCTCGAATGTTGCATTGAGATAATGTTTGTTGCCATGTGAGTCTACATTATGAATTTTTTATACTGAAAGGTTATATTTATACAACTTGATGCTAAGCGTTTATTTAAAATGTTAAACTAGGGAATCCCGTTGCAAACAGATTGCTATACATTGCAAATGTTGGATTGAGCTAATGTTTACTGTCATGCAAGTCTGTATAATGAATATTTTATGTTTGAATATTATTTTATCTATGCAACTTACAGCTAAGCGTTTATTTATTTAAAGTATTAAACTAATTAGAAAATTCCATTGCAAGCATATTGATATGCATTGCAAATTCATATTGATATTCTACATGGAATAACCCCCCTCTCTCTCTCTCTCTCTCTCTCTCTCTCTCTCTGTGTGTGGAATAAAGGTTGTTGACTATGACATTGTTTTTAATCTCTCTCTCTCTCTCTCTCTCTCTCTCTCGCTCTCTCTCTCTCTCTCTCTCTCTCTCTCTCTCTGAAATCCCATGCCTTGAGGAAAAGGACGAGAATATATAATGAGCAAGAAGATAATTGAAATTTATTACCTATAGGTGGATCAAGTATTTTCTCAAATTTGTTATTATTATCATATTATTATTCATTATTATTATTTTTTTTTTTTTTTTTGCTCTATCACAGTCCTCCAATTCGACTGGGTGATATTTATAGTGTGGGGTTCCGGGTGCATCCTGCCTCCTTAGGAGTCCATCACTCTTCTTACTATGTGTGCCGTTTCTAGGATCACACTCTTCTGCATGAGTCCTGGAGCTACTTCAGCCTCTAGTTTTTCTAGATTCCTTTTCAAGGATCTTGGGATCGTGCCTAGTGCTCCTATGATTATGGGTACGATTTCCACTGGCATATCCCATATCCTCTTATTTCTATTTTCAGATCTTGATACTTATCCAATTTTCCCTCTCTTTCTCTTCAACTCTGGTGTCCCATGGTATTGCGACATCAATGAGTGATACTTTCTTCTTGACTTTGTCAATCAACGTCACGTCTGGTCTGTTTGCACGTATCACCCTATCCGTTCTGATACCATAGTCCCAAAGGATCTTTGCCTGATCGTTTTCTATCACTCCTTCAGGTTGGTGCTCGTACCACTTATTACTGCAAGGTAGCTGATGTTTCTTGCACAGGCTCCAGTGGAGGGCTTTTGCCACTGAATCATGCCTCTTTTTGTACTGGTTCTGTGCAAGTGCCGGGCATTCACTTGCTATGTGGTTTATGGTTTCACTTTTCGTATTGCACTTCATACATATGGGAGAGATGTTATTTCCGTCTATCGTCTTTGAACATATCTGGTTTCTTAGGGCCTGATCTTGTGCCGCTGTTATCATTCCTTCAGTTTCTTTCTTTAGCTCTCCCCTCTGTAGCCATTGCCAATTGTCATCGTTAGCTAGTTCTTTAGTCTGTTTCATGTATTGTCCGTGCATTGGTTTGTTGTGCCAGTCCTCTGTCTTTCGTCTTTCTCCTGTCTCTGTATATTTCTGGGTCTTCGTCTGCTTTTTATTAGTCCTTCTTCCCATGCACTCTTTAGCCACTCGTCTTCACTGGTTTTCAGATATTGCCCCAGTGCTCTGTTTTCGATGTTGACGCAGTCCTCTAACTTAGTAGTCCTCTCTCCCTCCTTCCTTTCGTGTTATGTATAGTCTGTCCGTATTTGCTTGGGTGTAGTGCTTTGTGTATTGTCATATGTTTCCTGGTTTTTCTGATCTATGGTCGGAGTTCTGCCTTCGTCCATTCCAATATTCCTGCGCTGTATCTGATTAATGGCACTGCCCATGTTTATGGCTTTTATCATATTTCCGGCGTTGAGTTTTGATTTGAGTATCGCCTTGAGTCTCTGCATATATTCTTTCCTGATCGTGTCCTTCATCTCTTGTGTTTTATATCTCCTCCTTCCATTATTCCCAGTATTTGTATCCTGTCTCATCTAGTGTTATTATTATTATTATTATTATTATTATTATTATTATTATTATTATTATTATTATTATATTCAGGAGATAAAACGTGTTCATATGGAACAAGCCCACCAAATGGGTCGTTGACTTGATTTGTAGCTTTCAAAAATTAATACTATTGCTATTTATTTTGGAAGAAGACCCTCTTTTAAACAAATTCTGTTGAATAAAATGGCGGAATTCGCTGAATTCTGCCATTTTATTCAACAGAATATTATTAGTATTATTATTATTCAAAAGATGAAACCTATTCATATGAAACAAGCCCACTAAATTGGTTATTGATTTTGAAATTCAAGCTTCCAAAGAATACTGTTATTATCCTTATTATCATTATTATTATTATTTATTTATTTATTATTTTTTTTTGCTCTATCACAGTCCTCCAATTGACTGGGTGGTATTTATATTGTGGGGTTCCGGGTTACATCCTGCCTCCTTAGGAGTCCATCACTTTTTTTACTATGTGCGCCGTTTCTAGGATCACACTCTTCTGCATGAGTCCTGCAGCTACTTCAGCCTCTAGTTTTTCTAGATTCCTTTTCAGGGATCTTGGGATCGTGCCTAGTGTTCCTATGATTATGGGTACAATTTCCACTGGCATATCCAATATCCTTCTTATTTCTATTTTCAAATCTTAATACTTATCTATTTTTTCCCATCTCTTTCTCTTCAACTTTGGTGTCCCATGGTATTGCGACATCAGTGAGTGATACATTCTTCTTTATTTTGTCAATCAACGTCACGTCTGGTCTATTTTCACGTATCACCCTATCTGTTCTGATACCATAGTCCCAGAGGATCTTTGCCTGATCGTTTTCTATCACTACTTCAGGTTGGTGCTCACACCACTTATTACTGCAAGGTAGCTGATGTTTCTTGCACAGGCTCCAGTGGAGGGCTTTTGCCACTGAATCATGCCTCTTTTGTACTGGTTTTGTGCAAGTGCCGGACATTCGCTTGCTGTGTGGTTTATGGTTTCATTTTTCGTATTGCACTTCCTACATATGGGAGAGATGTTATTTCCGTCTATCGTTTTTTGAACATATCTGGTTCTTAGGGCCTGACCTTGTGCCGCTGTTATCATTCCTTCAGTTTCCTTCTTTAGCTCTTCCCTCTGTAGCCATTGCCACGTGTCATCGCTGGCTAGTTCTTTAGTCTGTCTCATGTATTGTCCGTGCATTGGTTTGTTGTGCCATTGGTTTGTTGTGTTCTGTTTGTTGTGTTCTGTTGTGTTCTGTTTGTCATTCTCCTGTCTCTGTATATTTCTGGGTCTTCGTCTACTTTTATTAGTCCTTCTTCCCATGCACTCTTGAGCCACTCGTCTTCACTGGTTTTCAAATATTGCCCCAGTGCTCTGTTCTCGATGTTGACGCAGTCCTCTATACTTAGTAGTCCTCTCCCCCTCCTCCTTCCTTTCGTGTTATGTATAGCTGTCCATATTTGCTCTTGGGTGTAGTGCTTTTGTGTATTTTCATGTTTCCTGGTTTTCTGATCTATGCTGCGGAGTTTTTGCCTTCGTCCATTCCACTATTCCTACGCTGTATCTGATTACTGGCAATGCCCATGTGTTATGGCTTTTATCATATTTCCGGCGTTGAGTTTTGCCTTAAGTATCGCCTTGAGTCTCTGCATATATTCTTTCCTGATCGTGTCCTTCATCTCTTGGAGTTATATATCCCCTCCTTTCATTATTCCCAGGTATTTGTATCCAGTCTCATCTATGTGTTTGATGTTGCTCCCATGTGGTAGCTTTATCCCTTCAGTTCTTGTTATTATTATTATTATTATTATTATTATTATTATTATTATTATTTTTTTTTTTTTTTTTTTTTTTTTTTTTTTTTTTTGCTCTATCACAGTCCTCCAATTTGACTGGGTGGCATTTATAGTGTGGGGTTCCGGGTTGCATCCTGCCTCCTTAGGAGTCCAGCACTTCTTACTATGTGTGCCGGGTTTCTAGATAACACTCTTCTGCATGAGTCCTGGAGCTACTTCAGCCTCTAGTTTTTCTAGATTCCTTTTCAGGGATCTTGGGATCGTGCCTAGTGCTCCTATGATTATGGGTACGATTTCCACTGGCATATCCCATATCCTTCTTATTTCTATTTTCAGATCTTGATACTTATCCATTTTTTCCCTCTCTTTCTCTTCAACTCTGGTGTCCCATGGTATTGCGACATCAATGAGTGATACTTTCTTCTTGACTTTGTCAATCAACGTCACGTCTGGTCTGTTTGCACGTATCACCCTATCCGTTCTGATACCATAGTCCCAGAGGATCTTTGCCTGATCGTTTTCTATCACTCCCTCAGGTTGGTGCTCGTACCACTTATTACTGCAAGGTAGCTGATGTTTCTTGCACAGGCTCCAGTGGAGGGCTTTTGCCACTGATCATGCCTCTTTTTGTACTGGTTCTGTGCAAGTGCCGGGCATTCGCTTGCTATGTGGTTTATGGTTTCATTTTTCGTATTGCACTTCCTACATATGGGAGAGATGTTATTTCCGTCTATCGTACTTTGAACATATCTGGTTCTTAGGGCCTGATCTTGTGCGCTGTTATCATTCCTTCAGTTTCCTTCTTTAGCTCTCCTCTCTGTAGCCATTGCCAATTGTCATCGCCGGCTAGTTCTTTAGTCTGTTTCATGTATTGTCCGTGCATTGGTTTGTTGTGCCAGTCCTCTGTTCTTTCTGTCTTTCTCCTGTCTCTGTATATTTCTCTTTCGTTCGGGGGACTTTTATTAGTCCTTCTTCCCATGCACTCTTTAGCCACTCGTCTTCACTGGTTTTCAGTATTTGCCCCAGTGCTCTGTTTTCGATGTTTGACGCAGTCCTCTGTACTTAGTAGTCCTCTCCCTCCTTCCTTTCGTGTTATGTATAGTCTGTCCGTATTTGCTCTTGGGTGTAGTGCTTTGTGTATTGTCATTTGTTTCCTGGTTTTCTGATCTATGGTGCGGAGTTCTGCCTTCGTCCATTCCACTATTCCTGCGCTGTATCTGATTACTGGCACTGCCCATGTGGTTATGGCTTTTATCATATTTCCGGCGTTGAGTTTTGATTTGAGTATCGCCTTGAGTCTCTGCATATATTCTTTCCTGATCGTGTCCTTCATCTCTTGGTGTTTTATATCCCCTTCTTCCATTATTCCTAGGTATTTGTATCCCGTCTCATCTATGTGTTTGATGTTGTTCCCATCTGGTAGCTTTTTCCCTTCAGTCCTTGATACTTTACCCTTTTGTATGTTCACTAAGGCGCATTTTTCTATTCCAAACTCCATCCTGATGTCCCCAGATACAATCCTTACAGTCTGGATTAGGGTATCTATTTCCCTGATGCTCTTATCATACAGCTTGATGTCGTCCATGAACATCAGATGGTTAATTCTGTTGCCTCTTTTCTTGAGTTGGTACCTGGCATCCATCTTCTGCAGTACTTTAGTCATGGGAATCATGGCTACTACGAAGAGTAGTGGGGACAGTGAGTCGCCCTGGAAGATCCCTCTCCTCATATTAACCTCTGCTAGTCTTATTCCAGAGCTTGTAAGTATTGTATTCCAGTTGCGCATTGTATTTTTGAGGAAGCTGATGGTATTTTCCTCTGCCCCATATATTTTCAGGCATTCTATTAGCCATGTGTGTGGTATCATGTCGAAGGCTTTCTTATAGTCTATCCATGCCATGCTTAGGTTGGTTTTCCTTCTCCTACTGTTCTTCATTACCATTTTGGTCTTTTGTGCCCCTACACTTCCTTCTGCAGCCTTTCTGTTGGTGGGGATGGTGTTTGTCTCCTCTAGTAGTTGTATAGCCTTTCACTGATGATACCTGTTAGTAACTTCCACATTATTGGTAGGCAGGTGATAGGCCTGTAGTTACTGGCTATATTTCCCTTACTCTTGTCTTTTTGTACTTAGGATGTTCTTCCTGTGGTCATCCATTTGGGTGCTTGGTGATTTGAGATACATTATTATTATTATTATTATTATTATTATTATTATTATTATTATTATTATTATTATTATTATTATTATTATTATTATTCTGAAGCTGAAGCTGAAGCCTATTCTTATGGAACAAGCCCACCAAAGGGCCACTGACTTGAATCAATTCAAGCTTCATAAGAATAATATGGTGTATTTATTATTAGTGAAGGTTTGACGCAATTCAAATCATTGTTTATTTTCCTGAAGTTGGAGGAATTATAAATATAATCATTTCTATTGAAAGTTATTTATATATATTGCGATATATTTTCATTGCACGTTATAAAAGGGGAAATAGAGATGGATTATAAATATTTTTCTGTCACGTCCTGTTTTGCTCCTTCAATAATATATTACAGTTTTCAGTAATTGCAGAATTCCTTAAACCTGTACTTTCTGCAAGTGAACTCGCTTAAAATATTGTACTTAAATAATCGATATTTGCAGAAATGCCTAGAATAGAAGTTTTTGCCACTGAAATCATCATGGCAAAATGTATATTTCATTATTCGATATAATGCAGAAATGGTGAAACCTATAGTTTTAAGCAACTATACAAGTTTAACATAAGATGTAATTCACCAAAAAAAAAAAAAAAAAAAAAAAAAAAATCCCAAAAAAAAAATACTACGCCACTTCATTTTGTTTTCCCATCTCTCTCATTGTCTCATTCACAAATTTCTTCTCAATTTAACGATTTGCAAACTCCATTGCTCGTTATCTATGTCCCTGTATCATATCTACGACAGGCAAATTGTAAAAAATACCCCCATACCAAACATAGGTCTAAAGATCTCACTCGCGCGCCGAGAGAGAAACTTCGATCTCAGAGGCGGGGAATGAAGCCATTTAACTAGTCACACCAGATTTAAATCCCATTCATATTCAGCGGTGGCAGAAGGATTTATTTAAAAGGATTCGTTCATTCGTGGAGGGGAGGATGGAAGGACTTTTGAATCCACGGCCGTCTCGTAGAGGGGAGGGGAGAAGCTCTTTAAACAGCGTCACCGAAGACTGTTTAAAGGGCCGGTGGGAATGGGAAGGGAGATGGCATTTCTTAAACCATTCATTTTCCGGTTTTAACATGATTTAGTTTGAGGGGTCGTGTTAGAAGGTGGGGCGTGGGTGGGGGTGTGTGTGGGGGTGATTTAAATCACTCATTCTCCCAGGCAGATGGCTAAGAGGGAACAGGGAAAGGTGCCTTTAAATTCTTGGAGTTAAACAGCAGACTTTGATTATTAAGTCATGTTGTTGCCATATTAACAAATTTGTCGTTTTCTCTCATATTTTTGCTGGTCTTCGTTTAAGCTGAATTATTGTTATGGATTTGCTTTACATTTTTTGTTTTGGTTTTATTTGGAACTTTATATGGCATTTCTTTTTATATCATCGATTTTAAACAGAGCTAAGCCACCAAACATTACGATTGGATTAAATGGCTAAACACTTTATATTACCGAGTCTCTTATTTTAAATACACATGGCTATTCAGTATACTCTTTAGTTATTTCGTGTATGGAATATATATATATATATATATATATATATATATATATATATATATATATATATATATATATATATATATATATATATATATAGATATATATATATATATATATATATATATATATATGCAATCTAAAAACGCATGACAATGTGTGATAATTCAACTCATTTATGTCTCTCTCTCTCTCTCTCTCTCTCTCTCTCTCTCTCTCTCTCTCTCTCTGCTCCTCCTCCTCCTCCTCCTCCTCCTCCTCCTTCTTCCAAACTTACGATCTGACTGCCACTTTCATTATCACATAACCCTCTTTCATGTCACAGTCATCCAGGAGAGACCGTAACTTTGGGTTACACGGAATGAAATTTGCATAGCGAACGAGTCGGTACTACTACACATCCTGAGGACCTCGCCCCGTAGCAATTTACACCCTGCTTGTGTTATATGACACTGAAGTTTTTTTTTTTTTTTTTTTTTTAATGAAGTCTTCCTTGGTCAGGTTTTGTCAGGTGGTGTCTAAGTGTTTTGGGGATTAAATTTCCAGTTAATTCTTAAGCTAATCATAGATTCGTTTATTCGGGGAGTAAGCCTATATATTACTTTGTTATTGTTGGTGTGGGGGGTTATGAGAGGTTTATTGGTAGAACCTAAGAAGGGGGGGGGGCCGGTTAGGATATCCATATGGAAAAGCCGAAAAAGGTCTGAAAAAGATGTTTCGCGTAGAGTAAAAGATACAGGAATTATAGAATAGGATATTTATGATTTATTTATTAGAATGAAACTACAAAAATAAATAATATGCAATTTATACTGTGCAGTAAAATTATTTCTAATAAAATATAGCGTATTTATTTTTAATTTTCGTTGGTGAAACAAGGCTCTGTTTGACCATAGGTTTTAGCACTTATAAATTTACGTTACCATTTAGGAATATAATGTTTACAACTTACGCGAAAGAAGATAATGTTGCACGTGTCACGAAAAAGCTGGAGGTCGGATCACGCCTCGTTTAGACATCCTTTTATTACATTTAATTAAGTAAACAACACCCAAGAAAATAGAAAAAAACCTCTGCGTCATAGAAGTAAATCAACTTAACTTTATGAAATAAAAAAAAAATAATTTGTCGTTTTAAAACAGCACCCAAAAAATTAAAAGAAAACACTCCATATCATAAAAGAAAAACAACATCCTTTAAAATCTTAAAAGAAAAAAAAATCATAAAAAAAAAAAAAATTATAAGAAAAAATATCTTAATATTTTAGAACAACAACCCCACCCTATAAAAAAAACTCCACGTCATAAAAGAAAAACAACGTCCTTTTATCAGATAACAAAAGTCTTCTTTTGCTTTAACCCCACAACACTCCTCAAAAAAAAAAAAAAAAAAAACAACTCACATCATATATCGCTTTTGCTCACAAACTCCTAACCTTCTATTTGTATCGCATCAACCTTTTCCTTAAGCCTTCACATCGCATCTCTTCATCTCTCTCTCTCTCTCTCTCTCTCTCTCTCTCTCTCTCTCTCTCTCTCTCTCTCTCTCTCTCTCTCTCTCTCGTGTGATTTATTCGTTTTCTCATCTAACAAAAAAAAAAAAATCCCACAAAATAAACTGATGATTAATGGATCTGGATAATCCATTGAGTCTTTATTTTCCGTCTACTTGATAGATGATGTTGAATGGACTGGGGAGAATTGGGATGGTAAAAAGAAATTTCCTAATAATCATTATTATTATTAATTTTATTATTATCTGAATATTTTCTTTAAAGACCAGGAAAGAGGAAAATAAAAGAATGAATAGGTATAAAAGACAAGTAGAATAGATTGATAGAGAATAAATAATTGGATGATAATAATACCTTGTGTTCTCAACTCTAATAATTATTATTATTATCTGAATATTTTCTTTAAAAACTAGGAAAATGGAAAGTTAAAGAATGAATAGGAATAAGAGAGAGATAGATAGATAGAAAGAAAGACTGATAGAGGGTAAATAATTGGATGGTAACAAAACATTTTGCTGAGTCATTATTATTATATGAATATATTTTGAAAGCTAGGAAAATTTTAAATAAAAGAATGAAAGGAATAAAAGATAGGTAGATGGACGGAGAGAAAGATTGATATATAGAAAATAAATAATTGGATGGTAAAAAATAATTGTTTTGAACTCTAATAATTATTATTATTATCTGAATATTTTTTTTATTAACTAGGAAAATTTTAAATAAAAGAATGAAAGGAATAAAAGATAGGTAGATGGACGGAGAGAAAGATTGATAGATAGAGAGTAAATAATTGGACGGTAACAAAACATTTTGTTTTGAAATCTAATAATTATTATTACTAAACTGGTTATTTTTCAAGAAAATAATGAAAATGGAGAATAAGTGGAAGAAACAAAGAAAAGCTTATAGACAACTATGGGCTTTTAATATATCATTTATATATATATATATATATATATATATATATATATATATATATATATATATATATATATATATATATATGAATATTCGTTGCAACGATATTCAGACGACATCTCCCGACCGCAAATTTGTTATTAACCATTAACTGATTTATCATGTCCGATTAAACTTGGACGCACCTGTCCTGAACAATATTCCTTGTCCCTGAGCAATGGAGAGAGAGCGAGAGAGAGAGAGAGAGAGAGAGAGAGAGAGAGAGAGAGCGGAACGGTAGTTGCGTCAGAGCATGAAATGAATAATAATTCAGTTTTGTTCAGGATATATATTTTGAAGTTATTTACCCAGAGAGAGAAAGAGAGAGAGAGAGCCTTACAAGGATTAAGATGTCTCAAAGACTGATTAGTCCATCCCAGGGGACATCATTTGCTCACTTATCACTAGGAGCAGGTTATACTTTTCATTTAGTGTCCTAATGATTTTGTCTAGCTTTCTTTTAAACACTTCCACACTGTTGCTGTTTACAACTTCTGGCGGCAGTTTATTCCATGTGTCACATATCTTGTATGTGAAGAAGTTCCCACAATGGGATGTGTTGCATTTCTTCAGAGCAAAGCATCAAAGTATCTACAAATGTGTTTAGGGCCATCGCGTTACTTATTAACTCGTCTATAAGTACAAGAGCATTGTTTCTACCAATCAGTTATTAAAAATTATAAAAATGATAATTTGCATTAATAAACAAAAGTGAGATTTTTAACAAAATAAAAAGCAAAGTATCATTCTCTACAAATGTCATCACGCTAAATATTAACTCGTGTACATAAAATAGAATTAAAAATTAATC
>NC_087215.1:3136977-3139477 GCF_015104395.2 Macrobrachium nipponense | reverse complement strand
GAGAGAGAGAGAGAGAGAGAGAGAGAGGAGGAGGAAGTGGAATGAGGGAGAGGAGGAGGAAGGAATTTAGGGAGACCTCTCCTCCTTCCTACTTAATGAATGTTTCCGCCCCCCCTGTCCCTCCCAGCCCCCCCCCCGCCCCCCCCCCCGCACCCCCCCCCCCAACCCCCAATCGCGGAGGGGGAGAAACTTAGGTCGCAAAGTGAACACCATCGATTTGTAAGTACATATGGCCATGGTGGTATGTACTTACAAATCGATGGTGTAGTGATGGGCTCCCCCCTCGGGGTCCTGTTTGTGAATTTTTATATGGGCATAGTGGAGGAGCGTGTCTTTAGGAGCATTAGGAAGCCATCTATATACGTAAGATATATAGATGACACTTTCATCCAAGCAGGAACGAGGGAGGAGATCGAGGAAATACGTCAAGCCTTCCACACCCACAGCCGTTACGATTTACCATCGAATATAGCCGTGATGGCCGTCTTCCCTTCCTGGACGTCCTGGTTGAACAGAAGGAGGGTGCGTTCGCTACAACGGGTTTACACGAAGCCCCCACGAACCTGGGAATGTGTCTGAACGGGGAGAGTGAATGCCCCGAACGCTATAAGGACACCACCATCAGCGCCTGCGTCAGGAGAGCTCTTTCCCATTGTTCAACATGGGCAGACACCCATAAGGAGATGGAACGGGCAGCCCAGGTCCTAGTAAACAACGGACACACCGACCGAAGCATCCAGAACGTACTTCAGGAAGAGCATGGAAAAAATGGTACTACAGGAACCCCGCCCAGACCCCCAGCAGAAAAATTAATTTATTCTACAAGGGCACCTTCCATCGGCGATATAAAAGAAGACGAGCGAGCCCTACGGGAAATAATCAGGAATCACGTTTCCCCCCCCCCCCAGACCAACAACAACAAGCAGATCAAACTTGATCATATTTTATACAAGTAAAAAAACATGCAGTCTTATTATGAAAAATAACCCCCGCACCGTTGCAGGATCCCTTGAAGAGAACGAACGTCATTTACAGATACACGTGCCCAATCGAGGATGCCTCGGAACTTCATCGGGATGACGTCAATGCGCCTCTCCAGAGGATCTCCTGTCACGCGCAGGAAGGAGCAGTATTTAATCATGCAAGGAATGCCCATAATAAAAGAATCCGACGCAGCGACATCGTCGGTAACTTCGAGGTTATCGACCAAGCACCCGATCTACGTCGTTTGCGAATCTTAGAAGCGCTGCACATCGGGAGGGAGAAGCCCAGTTTGAACATCACACAGGAGACCTTCCTCCTCCCCACCGCCGTCAGGAGAGCAGCAGACACCGCCCCACATCGACCATCGCACCAGAGGGATCCTGAGGATGATAGAAGCGTTAGCTCTCATCCTGAGGACGTCCCTAGTAACCCTGAGGGTGATCGCAGCTCAAGCTCTCGCCCTGAGGACGACCTGGTAGCACGCCCTTCGAGGGGACCTCCACCATCACCAATAAGGATGAGGCTCCGCCCACGAAGAGGACAGCCAACCAGCAAGGGCCCCCTGATGACATCGCTCGTGACGTCACACGTATTGCCCAATGAAAAGTGAGGTACCCGTTTCTTCAAGCCAACCGAATGCAATAAATAGCGTGAATACATCTGACACAGACCATTGCACTCAGCGATCCCGTCCCGAAGATGGCCAAAACGAGGTGGCCGAAGCATGTAGACGCCTTTTAAAAACCAGAAAAGAAGGAATAACAAGAAATACCAGATAGACCCCTGACGACTACGGCCTGTTCCCGACCTACGAAACGCACCTGTATACCTGTTGACGACCCCAGCCTGTCCCTGATAACCAGTTTGCTTTTGATAACACCAGCCCGCCCGAAATTTCCGTTGACGACCTACAGCACGATGAACATTGGACAGCTGCTTTATAATACCAGCATGCCAGAAAAGCAATCATAAGGAGAATTGAAAGAATATTGTACAAAATCAATTTTGTGAATTCTGCCATTATTTTTAATAAAACTTGTTTGAAAGAAGGTCTGTTTCCAGCATATTATTATTATTATTATCATCACAAAAGTCCACACGGATGTAAATGTAAGTATATATATAAAACTATATATAAATGGTTTTTAAATATATACTTACATCAATATCAGTTTTTTTTACCAATTCATGACTCATGTGAATATGTGATTATTATTATTATTATTATTATAGTATCACGTAACACAATGCATATGCACATGAACGAATGAATATTACTTCAAGATAATTTCCAAGAGCATCCATACCTTAAACTGATAGATTATGTTATCATTTATTATATCTAATACACTCATCTTTGTGACAACGTTCCTTGGTATAGGAAATAAGAATGTACGGACCAATTTAAAATACACGATCCACATTAAGAATAATTTTGGCTAGCGATCAAACAAAACTTTAAGTAAAGAGAGAGAATACTAGTTCAATATACCACCATGCAGACATTTTTTCACAA
>NC_087215.1:3126977-3129477 GCF_015104395.2 Macrobrachium nipponense | reverse complement strand
CTCTAAGGCAACTGATTTGTATTTAAGTCTGCAATTATATCTTTGAGGTCATTCGTAAACATGTTACAAATGCAAGGGTCTAAATGAAACAGGCGACGACTTATATTAAAATTACAATGTGAAGTAAGTTGAATTATAGCAGATTCTAAAAGATTTCATGATAAGACATCTTTTGACCTTACAATTACTGAACTACCAATCCAATTTATTCGGTGATTGTTTTCACTTAGATGAATGAACATTATATTAGATGTTTGCCCACTTTTAACAGAATATTTATGCTGGCTTAAACTTACTTCTAAGCCCTTGCTCGACTGTCCAAGATAAAAAGAAGGGCAGTCCATACATGGAATTTTATATATCATGTTGTTGCTTTCCCTGGGGCCATTTTTTATTAACATTCCTTTTAGTGTGTTATAATAGGAAAAAACAAGGACGACCTTATAAGCTTTTAACAATGATTTAATGGTTTCAAATCCGTTAAAATAAGGTAAACTGAGAATGTTCTTGAAATTTTCTTTCTCCGTGTTACTTACACTATAAAACTTTTTGTGGGCTATATTATAACATATATCTAATATATGTGAAGGATACCATAAATCTTTCCCTATCTTTCTTATGTATTCAATTTCTTGATCCAAATATTGGGGACTGACTATGAGCAATGCTCGTAAAAACATAGAAGGAAAAATTGATATTCTGATGTTAAGATGGTGGCCTGAATAGAAATGAACATAATTTAAGTTGTTGGTTGGTTTCCTATAAATGTTGAAGTTACATTGAAATGGTTCTCTATGTATCAAAACATCTAAGAAAGGGAGGCAATTGTCTTTTTCCAATTCTAGAGTAAACTTAATCGATGGTACCAGGTTATTTAATTTAGAGAGTAAATCCTTTACATCAGTACCAGCAGGCAGAACAGCTAAAATTTCAGCAACATATCTATACCACTTTACAGGAATATAGATGATATTAGGCAAGTAGCTTTTTTCAAAGAATTCCATGTACAAGTTTGAGAGGAGTGGGGATAAAGGGTTTCCCATTGCCCTTTATTGATAAAATTCACCATTGAAAATAAACTTACAATCACAAATGTACAAACTAGTGAATTAAATGATGTGACATAGGTAGAGGCAATTCATGCTGAGTTAGTTCATTACTAAGATATTCTAAAATAGAGTCTATAGGGACTTTAGTAAAAAGAGAACATACATCAAAACAAACGAATCTATCAGTGGGGCAAAGAGTAATTTTGTTTAATTTATTAACTAATTCTAGAGAATTATATATATGAGAATCGGATATGGTTCCAAGTAACGGGGACAAGATCTTAGTGATAAATTTCGAAAGTTTATATGAAATTGAACCAACAGTACTGATAATAGGCCGCATAGGGTTATTTTCTTTGTGCGTTTTGACTAATCCGCACAGGTAAGGTAGTGAAGGAGATTTGACTGACAATTTGCCTAGTAGTTCTGTTTCATCTTTAAGGATATTTTTCACTGTGCTATTAAAGTTTTTTATGACTTGATCAAGGGAGATTTTTTTGTTAGTTTTTTATAAGTCACATTATCATCCAGTAGGGCTTGCATAAGTGATTTGTAGTCAGCTTTATCTAAAATTACTATACTATTTGACTTATCAGCTTTTGTAATATGGATAGTATTGTCATTTTTAAGATCGGTCAGACTTTTCTTATAGCGAGCAGGGAAGTTACTCTCATGCTTAACATGCTTAATATGTATTGTGAATATGTAATGTGAATAAGTTTTTGTTTACCAAAGTTCTGAATAGCTGTCACCCTATATTATTCTTTAATTGTATTGCCCTTGGGTCTGAGGAGATTCACTTAATCTTTTTGTTTTTTTAAATTGTACCCATGTTTATGCTTGTTTGGAAAGGTTACTCTTTCTCCAGGTGTGCCTGATTCTAGGTACTAATCTCCTTATAATCCCTATCTGTCAGTTATACGAGGTTTCCTGTACTGTCAATTCCTCATGTAAGTCAGTTTATGTGCTAAGTAAAGGACCTTGAACGTCAAAAGATCTTGCGGTGACCCCGTTGTTTATTTTTCATTCGTGGCTTATACCTTTATTTGTGGATTTATCACGTTCCAAACTTTCGTGATTCAGTTATACAAACATATATACATACATACATACATACATACATACATACATGCTTACATATATACATATAATATATATATATATATATATATATATATATATATATATATATATATATATATATATATATAATATATATATATATATATATATTATCTATATATACATATACAGGTGGTCCATAAAAAGTCCCTAGTTTCATTAGGCCGTGGAATAAATTACTCGTAATGGTACTGGGACTTTATGGACAGCCTGTAAATATGTTATTACACATACATGCATACATACATATACACAGGTAGCTCATCAACATACGTTGCCAGTGACAAGCCGACAAACTAACAACAAAGTCAAAACAAAATCCAAAATCC
>NC_087215.1:3099477-3121977 GCF_015104395.2 Macrobrachium nipponense | reverse complement strand
GACTATGTTTATGCGATGCTACTAGTGATAGGTGTCTCCTATCTATTTGATAATGTATATCTATGGTTGTGATATGACGTTTTTTATCACTTCGTTTCGTTCACGTCAATATTGCTATATGGAAAATAGTTTTTACACAATAACATAGCATAATGTTTTAAAGATATCAGTGACTGTTTTTAACGTCATTACACATGATTTCTTCCATCTTTGAAAAGAAAAATAGATAAATAAGGCATGAATCGTGCGTCAGGCAGGTGAACGAAAAATTATGAAACTCTGCCACGAGTTTTTTGGCCGACAGCACATAAAACTCGATTGCGCCGAAGAACCTTTAGTGTATTTTTTATTTGTTTTTGTAGCACTCTCTTTTATTCCGTTTCAACTTCATTTGATTATTTATAACAGGAGTTTCCCAAAAGATCGAATCATGTGACCAGATCCTTTCGTAAGTTTCAGTGGAGAATTTTTTAACTGACGGTATATAAATATCCCCAAGCGATATCATTCAGGCAATCGTGATTGGTGGAACTTGACGTTGCTCGCCCGCCATTGGTCAAGGCGATATCAGCTGGCGATATTTATTGACACCGACTAAAAAAAGCTTACTGAATTAATTGAATTTTCCTTTCGGATGTTGGTATGAACGAGAGAATCTGGAATTCTAAGTCTTTAGGAACTAATTGATAGCTGTATCTGGTATCGGAGTCTATTATCGTAAAAGAGCAACGTCTTGTGTGTATGTATTATATATATATATATATATATATTATATATATATATATATATATATATATATATATATATATATATATATATATATATATATATATATATATATATAATATATATATATATATATATATATATATATATATATATATAAATATATATAGATATATATATATATATATATATATATATATATATATATATATATATATATATATATATATATATATATATATATATATGTAATATATATTATATAATATAATATAATACAATATACATACTACATACACATACATAATTCTATAAAAAAACAAAAAAAACAACAACGTTTGTTTTTTTTCTATACCGGGAATGAAATAAAGAAAAAAAAAGAAAAAAAAAATACCAGCCAGTGTATCTTCAATACCAGAAGTCCTCCAATCCTCCAATTTCTCCGGTCTGATCGGATGCACTCTTTTCTCTAATACGTTTCTGATTGCAAATTTCAGAGGATTAAAATCTCCCGAGATAAAGTGTCTTTCTCTTCCAGAGCTTCACCTTGAAAGGGTGGATTGAGTTTCAATTAAAGATTTTTGTTGTTATTTGGCAACTCTTTGAAATGGTTTGGTTAAAAAACAGTAATTCTTCTCTTCTTCTTCTTCTTCTTCTTCTTCTTCTTCTTCTTCTTCTTCTTCTTCTTCTTCTTCTTCTTCTTCTTCTTCTTCTTCTTCATTATTATTATTATTATTATTATTATTATTATTATTATTATTATTATTATTATTATTATTATTATTATTATTATTATTATTCGGAAGATGAACCTATTCATGTGAAAGGAGCCCACCAAAGGAGCCACTAGCTTTGAAATCAAACTTCCAAAGTATTATTATTATTATTTTTTTTTTTATTTTTTTTTTTTTTTTTTTTTTTTTTTTTGCTCTATCACAGTCCTCCAATTTCGACTGGGTGGTATTTATAGTGTGGGGTTCCGGGTTGTATCCTGCCTCCTTTGGAGTCCATCACTTTTCTTACTATGTGTGCCGTTTCTAGGATCACCATCTTCTGCATGAGTCCTGGAAGCTACTCAGCCTCTAGTTTTTCTAGATTCCTTTTCAGGGATCTTGGGATCGTGCCTAGTGCTCCTATGATTATGGGTACGATTTCCACTGGCATATCCCATATCCTTCTTATTCTATTTTAGATCTTGATACTTTTCCATTTTTTTCCCTCTCTTTCTCTTCAACTCTGGTGTCCCATGGTATTGCGACATCAATGAGTGATACTTCCTTCTTGACTTTGTCAATCAACGTCACGTCTGGTCTGTTTGCACGTATCACCCTATCCGTCCTGATACCATAGTCCCAGAGGATCTTTGCGTGATCGTTTTCTATCACTCCCTCAGGTTGGTGCTCGTACCACTTATTACTGCAAGGTAGCTGATGTTTCTTGCACAGGCTCCAGTGGAGGTTTTTGCCACTAATCATACCTCTTTTGTTATTATTATTATTATTATTTTATTATTAGTATTATTATTATTATTATTATTATTATTATTATTATTATTATTATTATTATTATTATTATTATTATGTAATTAAAAGTAATTTCTGCCAGTTGCATTGATTTTATATAGGTTGTCCTCTCTTTTCATTATTATTGAAAATAGAGTTGTAAAATAAAATTAAAATTGAATTAAGCTGAGGCAGCAATTACTTTTAATAAAACACATTTAAAAGAGGGTTTACTTCCAATACATTATTATTATTATTATTATTATTAGTATCTCAACATCTCCTCATATATTCAGTAACTTTACTTACGAGACAAGTATAAATGAATTAACCTACCTCTCTCCCATTTCCTTCGACTCGAATCAGATTTCACTGAATTTCTCGTGTGTCGTCGAAGTCGACCCCAAACAGTTTAAATCTTGGAACGCAGCTAAAAGCTCTACCTATGAATAATCTGCTACTGTCCCATTAAAGCAGAAGGTCTCTCTCTCATCTCTCTTTCGTCTCGTCTCTCTATCTCTTCTCTCTCTCTCTCTCTCTCTCTCTTTCTGACTCTCTCTCCTCTCTCTCTATAAGTATGTGTCTATGTATCTCTTATGTAGGGGTCGTCGTGGCTATAGGTAATGTAAGCTTGCTAAGCTTCTTGAATAGGTGATTGAATTACGTCACTTTAAGAGTGGTTGCTGAATTGGTCAGTGATTATGTATGTATGCTCTGTATAAATATATACATATATCTGTGTAGTATAGATATATATATATATATATATATATATATATATATATATCATATATATATATATATATATATATATATATAAGGATAGCCAGAAGACTAGTTAATGGAGGATTCCAGGAGCATATATTCCACTTAAAATACCAGCACAATGCTTATAATTCTAATTGCCCAAAATGTAATTTTGGGGGACTTATAAGGATGTTCCAAACGCCTTCTTAAGGTACGCGTCGACTCTAATAGGGGTTTCAGCCCTCGTATAGGCTTACCTTTAAGCAAAGAGGGAAATGGTGCTTATTAGACTTCATGCCATATCCTGTCAATATCACATACAGTACAGTGATTTTTAGAGTCTCTCCATATTAAACAACAATCTCCAACACTTAATAACCAAACCACCTCTGTTCCTTTGTTCTTCCTAAATTTGCTTGTTTTAATTTGTTTTCTAATTCTTTTCTCTCTCTCTCTCTCCTCTTCTCTCTCTCTCTCTCTCTCTCTCTCCTCTCTCTCTCTCCCACAAAATAAACTGATGATTAATGGATCTGTATAATCCATTGAGTCTTTATTTTCCGTCTACTTGATAGATGATGTTGAATAGACTGGGAGAATTGGGATGGTAAAATGAAATTTCTCCAATCAATCATTATTTTTTATTTTTAATTATTATTATCTGAATATTTTCTTTAAAACTAGGAAAGTGGAAAATAAAAGAATGAGTAGGTATAAAAGATAGGTAGATAGATTGATAGAGAATAAATAATTAGATGTTAATAATACATTGTGTTCTAAACTCTAATGATATTAATTATTATATGAAATATTTTCTTTAAAAACTAGGGAAAATGGAAAGTACAAAACAATGAATAGGAATAAGAGATTAAGGTAGATAGATAGAAAAGACTGCGCTATAGAGAGTAAATAATTGGATGGTAACAAAACATTTGCTGAATTATTTATTATTATATGAACATTTTAAATAAAAGAATGAAAGGAATAAGAGATAGGTAGATAGACTGAGAGAAAGATTGATAGATAGAGAGTAAATATTTGGATGGTAACAAAACATGTTTTTTGAACTCTAATAATTATTATTACTAAACTGGATATTTTTCAAGAAAATTAGGAAAATGGAGAATAAGTGGAAGAAACAAAGAAAGGCTGATAGACAACTATGATGATTTTAAGATATATTTATTTATTTATTATTTACAAAACCTTTGATGACACGGCCCAATGGATCAGACGTTGCAACGAATATTCAGGCGCATCTCCGACCACAAACTTGTTAAACCCTTAATTGATTTATCATGTCCGATTAAACTTGGACGCACCTGTCCTGAACAATATTCCTCGTCCTTGAGAATGGAGAGAGAGAGGAGAGAGAGAGAGAGAGAGAGAGAGAGAGAGAGAGAGAGAGAGGCGCGGAACGGTAGTTGCGTTAGCGCATGAAGTGATAATAATTCAGTCTTGTTCAGGATATATATTTTGAAGTTATTTACCCAGAGAGAGAGAGAGAGAGAGAGAGAGAGAGAGAGAGATTACAAGATTAGGATGTCTCAAAGACTGATTAGTCCATCCGAGGAGACATCATGTGCTCACTTATCTCTAGGAGCAGGTTTTACTATTCATTCAGTGGTCCTAATGACTTTTGTCTATACTTTCTTTTAAACACTTTCAACGCTGTTGCTGTTTTAACACTACTTTCTGGGGTGGCAGTTTATTCCAAGTGTCACATATCTTGTATGTGAAGAAGTTCCCACAATGGAATTTCGCATTTCTTCAGAGCAAAGTATCAAAGTATATACAAACGTGTTTCGGGCCATCGTGTTACTTATTAACTCATCTATATGTAAAATAGAATTGTTACTATCGATCAGTTATTAAAAATGATAAAAACGATAATTTGCATTAATAAACAAAAATGAGATTTTCTAAAAATAAAAAGCAAAGTATCAGTCTCTACAAATGATCACGTTAAGTATTAACTCATGTACATATAAATTAAAAATTAAAATTATCTAAAAAGGTTATTTAATTATCAGATATAAAATCAATATGAAATAATTAGTGATTAGATATTCACGCGCGCCCGCACCCATAAAAGTGAATGGTAACGAGACATTTTATTTTAATTACATTGCCTCCAATGAAAGCGACAGGAAGCATCGGCAAACGTTTCCAGAAAGACCTCATTTCAGCCCCTTTTTGTATTGGAGGACGGCGCAGCGCCGAGTACCCTCTTCAGAAGTCGGTGTTGCGCCAATTCAGAATTAATGAAGCCTTGCGCTTTCTCGCGCTCCGTGATTCGTTTGCAGTGATTTTTTTGTTGGGGGTTAGGGGTGGGGAGAAGGGGGAGGTCATTTTTGCAGCGGACGTTCAACGATTGTGAAATGGAGTTACTGATTGTGAAATTGAGTTTGTGAAGTGATGGTGAGTATCTGCAATAGCCGCTTTTTGGCAATCTGAGACGCCAAGCATTTGATATAAAGGAACAAAAATAGACAGGATAATTTTTAGGGATCTCCTTAATTGAGAGAGAGAGAGAGAGGAGAGAGAGAGAGGAGAGAGAGAGAGAGAGAGTTCTCTCCAATTGAAACAGAAGCTAACTTTGAGAAGTTGAAAGAAATAAATAGATATGTTTTTAGACAGCTCTAAAGGAGAGAGAGAGAGAGAGAGAGAGAGAGAGAGAGAGTCTCTCTCTCTCTCTCTCTCTCTCTCTCTCTCTCTCATGAAACAGAAACTTAACTTTTGAATTGAAAAGAAAAAAATGCTTTTAGAGATATATATTGTGTGTATGTGAATTATGTAAGACCCGAGAGAGAGAGAGATAGAGAGAGAGAAGTAGAGAGAGAGATGGGGGAGAGAGAGGGACTGAGGGCATACACGAAACTGAATAACTCTCGGATACTTATTATAATACGAATCCCTGAATAAATTAGCATGAACGACTCACTACGATACAATATTCATTTCACTAACTTCCGAAATACACGAATCCATGAATTAAATGGTATGATGACTTACTACTACGATTGTCTCGTAACAAACAGCTTAATCGTGATAACCTTCAGTCGTGAATTCCCTCCGATTGGCTGTGTTGGCCAAACCATGATTATGATGCCCGTGATTTGAAACTCGTGACTTTCGTCGCTCCGTCGTGCTCGCGAGCCGGTCCTGAGTCCCGAATCTCGTAAAAACGTCAGTTGGATCTGCGTGGATAAATAAGAGGTTCTCGTTGTGTTGTTACTGAAAGTGGCGCTGTTGGCAATGGCTTCGGTTTTGCGACGATTCGTTCTGATATAATATTACAGATATGGTTCGGAAATGGGTTTCGTCCTCGAATGTGGCGATTGAGCTAACGTTTGCTGTCATGTAAGTCTGCATTATGTATATTTTGTGTTTAAAGGTTATATCTATACAAAGCTTGATACTAAGCGTTTATCTTTAAAATATTAAACTAGGGAATCCCGTTGCTAACAGATTGCCTATACATTGCAAATGTTGGATTGAGCTAATGTTTACTGTCATGCAAGTCTGTATTATGAACATTTTATGTTTAAATGTTATATTATCTATAGAAACTAAGCTAAATTCAAATGTTAAATAATTAGAAAATCTCATTGCAAGCAGATTAATATGCATTGCAAATTTGCATTGATATTCTACCTGGAATAAACCCTCTCTCTCTCTCTCTCTCTCTCTCTCTCTCTCTCTCTCTCTCTCTCTCTCTCTCTCTACTCTCTCTAAAAAAGATATAAAGTAAAAAGATACCATATAAAAAGTACAAATAAAAGATACATAAAAAAAAATACACAAATTATAAGTAAAAAGATACATGAAAATATAAATAAAAAGATACATGAAAAAGATACACATAAAAAACTACATAAATAGATACATAGAAAACTACATAAAAAGATATTTTAAAAAATACATAAAAACTACATAACTAAAAGTAATACAAAAGCATATTAAAAAAAACTACTACATAAAGATACATAAAAAGTACAGACAAAAGCTATATTAAAAAAACTACTTAAAAATGATATATAAAAAGATACATAAAGATTAAACATCAAAAAATATTACATACAAAAAGATACATGAAAAAAAGATACATAAAAAAACGACATGGAAAAGATACATAAGAAAATACTTAAAAACGGATACCATGAAAATGAAAACATAAAAAAAAAGATACCATAAAAAGTTCAATACAAAAAAAAAAAAATACATCAAGGGAAAAAAAGATACATAAAACCAAACTGTCAGTTCCTTTGGCAGGAAAAAAAGCAAAGGCCAGGAGAGGAAAATGTTTCCTCCCCGTAATTACTTTTGCTAATTGAATACGAGGAGGATGAGAGCACCCTGGTAATAAACAAGATGTGATATTGCGTTGATATTTGCTTTCAAGTATAACCAAACCGAACGAAGGCCGGAAGGAAGGCTACTTTATGTAACCTGGGCTTGTTTGTATAATGAAGGAAGGATTCCATTATAATATACAAGCTTAGTTCTGAACATATTGAAATACTAACTGTGGAGTATAGCTAAACATGAATATACAACTATAATGATTTTATTTTGTTGCAGTTGGATTAAGGTTTGAAGAGAGGAGAGAGAGAGACGGAGAGGAGAGAGAGAGAGAGACTGGGACGAGGAGAGGGGGGGGGGGGGGGGGGGGGGGGGGGAGGAGAGAGAGAGAGAGTCTATAACAATAATTTATAAGATCTTAAAAACCAAAGTTTAAGGCATTGATTCAAATTGCAAAACCAAGAATTAGGAGAGAGAGAGGAAGATCTGGCCGCCATATACACCATCATGGGGTTATAACAAAACAAAATTAAGATATTATTGAAATATTTCCTTAAATAAAACTTAAAACGTCCCGCAGGAGGTAAGAAGATATTCAAAATGTTCCCGTCTCAAGGATTATAATTCAAGGAATAAATGGGAGTATATTGAAGGTGGGTACACCACTCAATTTTATCATTCTTTTTTATTTCCTAGAAAAGCATATCTTTGTCTGTTTTCCCATCACATTCGTTTCCTCTCTTTGCATTTCCTTTTCCTTGTTTCATCTTAAATATTTTCTTTATTTTCTTTTTTTTATCTGGTCCTTTTGAGTCTTCAAATGGAGGACATGGAAAAGAGATACAAAAATTGGAGATTTTTTTTTTTTCATTTTTGTTGGGGGGTCGGTGGTTTTTTTTTATAAGGCAGAACGAAAGGAACAATGAAAACAGATAGCAAAGGGTTATATATACTACTATAATATATATATATATTATATATATATATATATAGAATTATAATATATAAATTATATAATATATATATAGATTAGCTATAAACTGCCTAAATGTATATATAATATATATAGATATATATATATTACTATTACTATATATATTATTATATATATATATTATATTATATATATATATATATGCTATATGGCCCTATGTATAATATATACATATACAAAGTATATGTATACATATTCACGCAATATCATGCAAAATAAAAAACTACTCTTCCAAATGAGAAACTCGAGCAACACCGAAATTAATTTCCACAGTGAGTTCTAGACACAACTTCCCACCCCCCCCCACAAAAGAAAAAAAAAGGCAGGAAGAAAAGTGTTTTGAGCAAAGCCGAAAAGGTTACAGGTTTGCAAGTTGTTTTATTTATTTTTCTTTGTTTGTGGTGTAATCTTTCCTTTGCTCAGGAATTTGAGGTTTACAAGAAAAAAAAAGGACATTTTAACTTCACGGAATGTTTGTTGGGTAGGATAAACTTTCCATAAATTGCATGTATATTAATTTGTGTGCATACTTAAATTACAAAACCAAGATTCTTATCTTTTTTCTAGAGTTTTGGCTAACAAAATGATTAATTATATTCTTAAGACAGAAGACACGACAAAAAAAACCAAATATACACCCAAACAGCCTCCAAGTAAGATGCCAGCCCCCCAAAACAAATATAACACGACCTATTAAACCTTTCGACAGAGTAGCAAAAACTAAAATTATTCAACTAGACTTAAAATAAGACAGCACAAAACAAAATATTACACAAAACTCCCTTAATGTAAGACTAAACAGTCAAAACAAAAAATATACACAACAAAACGCCCTCAAATAAAGATGCACAACAAAACAAAAAAATATAACCAACTTTTCAAATTTAAAATAGACGCAGCGAAACAAATATATTCACAACCACCTCCAATAATGGTGCACAACCAAGAAAACAAATATAACAGAACCTTTAAAGTATGACACAAAGGAAAAACCTAAAATATAATCCGATAGCATTAAAATAACGACCCGCAAAACAAATATTACACAAACACCTCAAGGTAAAAACCCCCAACCAAAACAAAATATACACAACCCCCTTTAATCTAAGAACCACAGTAAAACAAAATATACACCAATAAACGCCTCAAATAAGAGAACATTCCAAAACAAATATACCACTAGAAGTGACTTTGAGGTCGTCACCCAGTTAGGGCAAGAAGGGCATTTCTTTCCTTCGGCGCCCCCTGAGGAATTTCGCGAGAGAGAGAGAGAGAAAGAAAGAGGGAGAGGAGAGGGAAGTGGTAAATGAGGAAGATTAGGTATGAAGGAATTTAGGGAGACTCCTTCTTCCTCTTCCTTACTTAATGAAATGTTACTGCCCCCCTGTACCCTCCCAGCCCAGAGCCCTCATGCCACAGCCCCCCCAACTCATCCCCCCAATCCCGGATGGGGGGAGAAACTTAGGTCGCAAAGTGAAAACACTTTGTTTCTCCTCTCTTTAGAGATGTATTTTTGTGTATTTTGTTTTGGGTTTTTTCAAAGTTAAGGATATTTTCGAAGTGCTTTATTTTGATCTTTTTCGACGTGGTTTTCCCAGACTTAATTTTGTAGGTTTTCGTTTATATTTTTGAGGGACACCGAGAGAGAGGAGGAGAGATGAGAGAGAGGGAGAGGAGACGAGAGAAGAGACAGAGAGAGAGGGAGAATTCGAACATCCAAACCGATGTTTTTGGCTTAATTAATTTCATGATGCCAAAATATCCTGACATAAGCGAACGGAATGGAGAAGAGAGACCGGAGATGAGAGAAGATAGAGAGAGAAGACGAGAGAGAGAGAGAGAAGAGAGAGAAGAGATAGTCCCAAACGAAATTTTTCCACCCTTAACATAAGTTTTGTGTATATATATAAAAATGTCCTGGTGTCTGGAGAGAGAGAGAGTAGAGGAGAGAGAAAAGGACGAGAGAGAGAGAGAGGGAGAGCTTGAGAGGAGAGAAGAAGAGAGACGAGATAGACGTAAACGTGCTGTATCCACCTTAACAGACAACTATATGTAAATCAAAACTTCAAAAGAGTCTGTCTATAAGAAGAGAGAGAGAGAGAGAGAGAGATGAGACAGAGAAGAGAGAGAGAGACGAGAGAGAGAATTTGGGAAGTTCAGATTTGGCAGGATCCGGTGAGAAGCAGAAGTTCCTCCCCGAATGAAGTAACTGGATTCTGGAACGATTAAGGAATATAGCACGTCGGTTACTTCAATGCCGTTTTCTATTTTTATCTCTTTTCATAACTCCTATTTCAGTTACAAAATAAAACAATTGATATTTGCATTTTGATTTATATTTCATAGTCCTAACAAATTTTACCTTTAACCCCCAAAAAAAAAAAAATTACACTTTTTTTTTTTTTTTTTTTTTTCCGGTAAATTTTCCCCTAAAACCCCCCCCCGTTATTCCCCTTCCCCCTAACCAAAAACCAATTATATATTATATATATATATAATACTAGATATATATATATTATATATATTATATATATAGTATTATATAATATATAATATATAATATATATATATATTATGGCAGGAAGCCAGGCTACTATGGTCGTACCTCTAAGTAAACAATGGGGATACAAATCCACAATGAAGTTAAATTCCTCTTGTAGTTTAAAATATATGTTACCTTGTATATGGATTAAAGCTTTCGACCCATTCAACTGGTGGTCTTGTTTCACCTAAAGTGTGATTATTGGTCACCTCAAGGAAACTGACCAAGAAAGAAAAAGGCCACAACAAACATTTGAAAAAACAACGGTTAGGAAACAAAGCTTAGTTTCAAATTAGAATTGATCAGGCGTGGTTGAAGCCCTCGTTCTTTCGCCAGAACTTCGTATTTCCTTGATCTTCGTGGGGTGGGGAACTTGTTTATATTGTCAAACTGCTTGTTCTATGGTGGTTGGTTTTGGGTGGTTAGTTGGAGGGAAATGACCTGAGGTGGAGTAAACTAGGAGAGGAAGCAGTCACGTTATTGGCACATATATTTCTAAAGTTTTGAAATTTTCCCCTTTTCTACATATCTCCTCACAAATAGCCTGTATTTTCTGTAATGCCAGTATTTCCTGTAGCCAAAGGTCTCGTTTAATGAAATTAACGCCCCTTCTACTACTCGTTCTCAAAGTCCGGTCGTTTACATGCAAAAACAACCTTTGTAACCTTTAAAATTTATTGAGTGGTTTTTCTCCCATGTTATTATCGTTTACGCCAATTGCACTGTATGAACTTCCCCTTCTGCAAGCAGCAACGTGTTCTTCCCATTCTATTATCAATGGAACGTCCACTTTATCCCAACGTAACATTCCATTGCAATCATCATCTACAACGGTAATTACATATACTCCTACATTCTCTCTATTAACCCGGGTTATTTTTAATGAAGTTTTCTTACTTGATTTGGACTGCTTTTAGGTACTGAAAAAACTACGTGAAGCCGTTCTTTTTTTTCCTTTAAAGCTGCCTAGAAAATTTATTAAGTTCTCTATTATAAGGATAAGAGCCAAGAGTATGACCTAAAAGTAACAAAACCCCTTGCATTAGCGGATTTGCAGTCTGATTTAACAACAAGAAAATAAAAGCCCTATGTTAGCAGTGGTGTGGAAAAACGAAACCAAAAGAAAATATTGTCCTGAGTAAGATGAGCGAGGAAAACTGCCGTCTTTTAGTTATTTTTACGGAACGTCCCAAGATTCACAATGGGAGTGGGGTGTCCTTTAAGGCCCATTGTCGCCTAGCTGCCAACAATCCTCAGTCGGATCTGTCATCATGGTTTAGCGGATGGTTTTGGGGAAATTCAATAAGGGACAATTTCGAAAAATCTCACTATTAAGCACAGTATGGATTTTATGGATCAAATTAAGGGAAAAGAATTATATAGGTACTAATGTACAGTCTAGATATAGTTTTCTTTAATTCCAAACCAAAGTACCACTGAGTTCGTGCTTCGACAACTTGCAAGAAATTCAGCCTTCAGATAATATTTTCAAGCCACCTAATTGCACATAGATACAAATTTTTGTCATTTGATTAACATTTTGACTTGCAATCTACAATTTTTGAGTTTAATGGTTCGTTCGATCAACAAAAATCCGGGTCTTCGATGGGCTCACCTCTCTCCCCTATAATTGAGGCTAACTTTAATGTATTGGAATTTTTTCCCCCCGAAAAGAGTTTACCGTTGACAACAACAATACCAGAAGAGCATCAAGCCTGAAATAAATTTGGGTTAGGTATGTAGATGATGTATTTTTATTGTTTATAGACACGGCGGAGGAAGCCTTTCATAGGTTGGTTTTTTAGAGTTGCTAAAATGGGTTTTTTTGCCCACTATTAAATTAAATTACATTGGAAAGGAAATGGCAAAATAGGCTTCCCTTTCTAGATATGAGGTAGTTTTCATAGAAGACACAGTGAGTAGTGACTTTTAAAATTCACGGTTGTATAGGAAGGAACAACACCCACACAAAACACCTATAATCCATTACTTTTCAGATCATGGAACCGAAAGGTAAAGTCACAAACGTTTTTTACAAACCAATTTTTTTTTTCGAGCATACCGAATATGTGATCCCCAGTTCATTGACCCGAGAAATAAAATTTCGTTGGTAGATAGTTTTACTAAATCTGTGTTACCAAAGTTTTTTATACTACAGTCTCTATCTAAAGCTAGATTCGATGTTTTAACGCCCCTCAATGATATAACTGAAAAGGCAGATTTTAGGCAAGGATTCTTGCTCTTCCTTATTCAAATAGAGAAACTTATAAATTTTATAGGTCAGCTTAAAAGGAAAAAAGAACGGCTTCAACGTAAGTTTTTTCAGTACAACCAGTACAATCAAGAAGAAACTCATTAAAATTAAAAAAACCCGGGTAATAGAGAGAATGTAGGAGTATATGTAATACCTTGTAGTGATTGCAATGGAATGTTACGTGGGAGAAAGCGGTGGACGTTCCATTGATAAGAGAAGGGAAGAACACGTTTGGCTGCTTGCAGGAGGGGGAACGTTCATACATGATGCAAAGTTGCGCAACATTACATGGGAGAAAAACCACGCAATAAATTCTTTAAAGGTTACCAAAGTGGTTGTTTTTGCATGTAACGGACCGGACTTTGAGACGAGTAGTAGAAGGGGCGTTAATTTCATTAAACGAGGACCCTTTGGGCAGGTAAATACTGCGAATTACAAGGAAAATACAGCTATTTGTTTGGAGGAGACATGTAGGAAAGGGAATATTTCAAAACTTTAGAAATATAATGTGCCATGTTTTTAATAACGATGCTGGCCATTTCCTCTCCTGTTTACTCCACCAGGTCAGGTTTCATTTCCACCGCCAACTAAACCACCCAACCACCACTTCATAAAACAAGCAGTTGACAATAGAAACATTCCCCCACGAAGATCAAGACGTATTCTGGAAAGAACGAGGGCTCAACCGCCTGAGCATTCATTAATTTTGAACTAGTCGTTGTTTCCAATAACCGTTGTTTTTTCAAATGTTTGTGCTCTTTTCTTTTTGTCAAGTTCCTTTGATGAACCGAATATCACACTTTAGTGAACCAAGGACCACAGTTGATGGTCGAAAGCTTTAGAATCCTATACAAGTAACTATATTTTAATTTAAACTACAAAGAGGAATCTTTACTTCATTGTGGATTGTATCCCCATATATATATAATGTATTAATATATATAATATATTATATAATATATATAGTATATATATATATATATTATATAATATATATTATATATATATATATATATTTAATATATAATATAATATATATTAGTATTATATATATATGTGATGTTATATATATGAATAATTATATTATAATATATATATAATTATATAAATATATAATATATACTTAATATTATATTATATATCATATATATATATATATAATAGTATATTAGGGCTGTTGCCTCCTTGTATAAAATAAGGCGCCCTATTGAGGTAATGTTATTAGAACTTGCGGATAATCATCTTAACGCTAAGTCGGTTGGTTATTGCACTTCCCATATTCATTGGAAGGTGTCTTGGGGCTTTGTAGATCAACGTACAAAGTCGGCTATTATTCTTCTTTGGTTATTGACGACGCATGTGTTAACAAACTCATGATGATTCGGCGAATGATGGTGAGGGTTCTAGTAGAGAAAAACACGAAAGTAACAAAAAATACTTATATTCTCTGAGATTACATGGTGAACGATCAAGTAGGATTGTACAGGTCTCCTAATGACGATAGCTTGATCGGCTTTCTGCCAATGATGATGGCTAATTCTTCTAGCTATTCCCACTAAACCATCTCGGTTAACAAGTCATAAAAGGAAGCAGAACCCAGTAGCTCGAACATATGAAACATACATACAGATTTACAAAAATGAGACAAGCAATTAGAAATCACGTAGGCCGTTTGAATTATAGGTACCGCGGTAGTTGTCTCAAGCAGGGAGCTTGGGACAATATGTTTCCAAAACAAAATGAATGACCACAAGGTGATGGCAACTTAGACTACTTTATGGTATAACGTTCATTCTGAGCTGTCTCAGGGTCTGATCACATTCCTGCAAGCCAATCTGGCTTGGACCTCTGTTTAGTTTTAGTCTTTTATATATATATGGCAATAACATTCCATATTTGTCTGTTTTTATTATGTAATCACTTACATAAAAGCTCGGGTCAGCTACCAAAACCAACCACTGAATATTGACTCAAGCTTGACTTGCCATTTAACCTTACAGGAGTGTGATAACAGACCACTTTGAATGTGGAATATTAGAAATACGAAAATATTAAATTAAAAACAAAAAAATTCAATGGTGTAATACACAAATACAGATTCAAGTAAGAAAATATAAAACATAATAATGCATATTGATAAGGTATTCGTAAAATAAATAGTGATCACAACGTGATATAATACAGATACATTTTTTAACTTCCATCTCTTTAAGATACAATATGCTACAAGAAAATACTAATGTACCTCGGATAATCGCATAAAATAAACGATTAACATGAATAAAAATCTTTATTTTAACTAATAAGAAAACTTTCCATATATTGGAATTGAAATAAAAATTAGTTAATGTTTATGCTGATTGATTCGCTTGATTTTTATGCTAAACTGTTATTTAATTATACTGGCAGTTATTGGTCAAGAATAAAAACGGTAACAATTGGATTATAAGGGCTACCAATGATTTGATTTAATACATATGTATATGGATTCAATATAATTACTGATTAATATATGATGCACTTTAAATAGATTCCTAGTAGTGCGATACACGCCCAAAGATATATTTTGATTCCGTGTTATTTTGATGAATCAATTTATATAATAGAATTTCCTAGTGCGTTACACGCAACAAAGAATATATTTTGACTCTGTTATTTTATGACTCATTTATTATAATAGGATACAATGATACTTTATATATATAGGGATACCAATTGACCCGAGGTTTATAACTACTACACATTTAACTTAGTCGTTTTCGAACAAACTTTTCGTCCATTACACAGTTCCAGGGACAACCACCTTAACAGCCAAATGAAATGGCCATTGGTTAAAACAAAGGGGGCAAGAATTTGCCCTTGGGCCCGGGGTGGCCAACCATTCTATTTGTTTGCGGCTCATACTTGTTCGTTTGCATCCTAACCACCAAACGAATACGTTACGCGGCGATTGAATTAATATCATCACCCCAGCACAAGTCCTTCGCCAGCAACGTAAGAGTTTTGAATATCCTTCTGGGTCGTAACTTTGGTCGGAAAGTATGTTTTCCCTTTTGTTAGGTCGAAAATTTCCGACAGCCGCCGAGAGCGTTACCGCATTACAAAACGAGATTAACGACGGGATAGGCTGGGTGTCTGGTCGAAGCAAGTCCAGTGAGATAAAGCTTATTCACTTATGCTGGTGCTTATTCCTTTCACATTGGTAGGGCAGTTGTTACTTTGACTGCCGTCGTCGCAGCGACGAACGTTTTTTTTTTGAAGTTGCGCATTGTGGAAACTCTCCGTACTGCATGGACTACTGTTAACCAGGTTCTTCCATTAATCAGCCTTGCAATTGTGAACTTATTACTTGTCACCCAAGGGCAAAGTAAATTCAGTAACATCAAATAACGGGAGGGAGGGAGATGCCATTAAGTGGCCAGACTTACAACCCAAATGAATTTTGATGATATTTTATGTAATTGCAAAAGAGTCAGCTGTACAAACATGTTTTTTATCCACGGCATTAATAATGAGTGAAACCTATCCAGGTCTATGATGGACTGTAAAAATATCCATAAATTATAAAAATAAACAGATATTCAATACGAATCCCAAAGGAAAAATTCGATATTACTGGTAGTAAATGTTACAGACAAAGAAGTGTGAAACGGAGGAGGTCTGTACAAGATTGCCAGTCAACATAAGAGTCAAAGAGAATATTAATCATGGATTCCTGTATTTTCTCTATGCTTTATTGAATCAAGTTGTGATAAAATCCGACTCCTATGTTGCCCCTACCAAAAGTTTTCATATTTGAAATTTCCTCGCGCGCATCCCCTTCCGAGGTTAATTTTTAAAACTTTATTAATAGGATAGAGATGCAATGAAAGGAATCCACTAATGTAACGAATTTTCTATGTAAAACTTTGGGTTTTTTCAAGAAAATGTTGACATTTTAACCATGAATGTGATTTACTTGAATTGTCATAGACTAATGGTTGCAAGTCAAAATTTTTCATATACATGACCTGATACTTACTAAAATGTCCGTTTACCAATGGCATAAGCTGAATTATTGACTTCTAATTGTCTATGAGGTTCAGGAATAAAATTAATTCATTTTGATGTTATAGAAATTTCTATATTTGCATTATTTGGTTCATTAATTTTAAAAAACGGATAAGAATAGGTTATGGTCGATGTCCTGTCATCGTGACCCAGAACCATACATGTTGAAGTTCAGAGCTAAGCATTCATCAAAAAAAAGAAAAAAGCCTCCAAGTCAAACCCATGCTTGCGACAAGCGGTTTTTATTGATGGTTAAAAACGAACAATTATGAATCGGCAAACGTGAGACAGGCACCTTCTACGACAGATGATGTTCGTCACCAGCTTAAGAGTTACCGTTTACTTTGCTGTAAAAGATACGACTACTTTTAGTATTTTCAAATGATATGTTTTTTGTTTTAATTCTCCACCCACATGAGAAGAATGGTCTGAAAAAAAAAAACAGTACCAAAATTGAACAATATAATATTAGTTTCCATGTTGGAACAATTCTGGCATGATTGTAATTATTTGAAATTAGGATTTATTCCTTAGTTTAAAACTAAATGAAACAAAAAGGGTTTCCATACCAATTTTTATATATTATCTATTTGCCCTGTATTCAAGATTATTCGCATAGATATAGCATTTTTCACTTCTAGACTTCCTGACTTTTTAAAAAATCGTCGTTTTCGTTTTATTTTGCATTTGTTTGTTTATTTATCTTTATTTAGTTTATTTATTTTTTTACTACGAAGTATAAATCCCCGGGACAGGACAATATGTCAGTAGGTTTTGATAATGTGTTTTGAACTTTTAGCGTTATTTGTCATTGACTAAAATGCGTTTACAAGTTAGAGTTTCAAAATCTTTATGCATATTTATTTGGATATTTTAATTAACCTATGGTTACATTTTAGCCTTATTGATTTTAAATCATTGAGTTCCCTTTTTTATGTTTTTTATTCATTTTTTTTCTTTATAATTTGTAACCCTTCCAAATTCTTTTACGGAGTGTATTATCATCGACTGGTTCCCTTGTCATCCATTATTTATTTGAATTTTTTATATTTATTTATTCAGATAATTTGTTTTTTTTAGTATATTTGATTTGAAATTAAAAACTGGTTGGCTGAATATGTGGAAAGTTGTTTTATAGCGAGGTGTAACGTTATAAAGGCTACTTGCGGTATCAATTCTATAGATACAAAGATATGAATGATAAATGTATTTAGAAACCGCAGCAGAACTGCTATAACTCCAGTTTCGGATCCCAATATCTACGAATGTAACTCGTTAAGACATTTGAACACTTTTTTATGTTTATCCGTTTATTCTACCACCAAACCAATTGACTCTGGAGGGTTGATAAAATATATTATTGGTTTTCTTGCAATGGAAAGGACAATTCACACAACGAGGTTAAGGAGATTATTGATTTACACCACCCCGAGTTAGATTACTCATGTGTTTTGAAATCCCATTTTTGACCTGATTTAGCACTCATAAATATTCTTAGCGCACTCAATTGCAGCTTTTTTTTTCTTGGGATTTTTTTTTAGTGCTACTTAATTCGTATATAACGTGTCCAAGGCGGACCTATTAAACACTGAGAGGTGTTTATTTCCTCTGTCGTGACCCTCCGTAACTCTTGTTAATGATTCTAACATGTTATTCTTTCAAGGGACTGAATTTGGCACATGATAGGCCCTTAAAACTGACAGGTGTCGTTAGGTGTCACCCTTGTTTTTCATGGACACGTCTTTTTACAATCAGTTATGGTGTTTTTTATATCTGTAAGCATTGTATGGCCAGTAAAACAGTGGATTTGATTCGGTTGACTACAATAATAGGAAAACCCTGGGATGATGGTAATGCAACCCATTTAGAACGATTGGTATGAAATGAGATTATCACTAATACCTGGTCGGTTTCGGCATTCATCTGCTGTGGTTCTTCGGGTTTTCCTCGTCACAGACGCCTACTTTAATAATTACACTTTGATTACATTATTATGCTTACTCAATACTTTAAAATTACTTTTGCTTTAGGGTTTCTCGCCGAAGTGTTTTATTGTTTTGCTTAGTTGATGACCCTGTTTTCCGTTAGAAGTGTGTTATTGTTTGGGGCCTTTTTTAAAAAAATTTTTTTTTTTTTTTTTTTTTTTTTGGTCCTGCTGACCCTGTTTCCGTTCGAAGTGTTTAGTTGTTTTTGCTTTAGCTGCTGACCCTGTTTACCGTTCGAAGTTGTTTATTGTTTTGCTTATTTGTCTGTTGGACTCTTGCTTTGTTCAGTTTGTAACAGTTTTGGGGCTCCAACCAACCCAGATATTCAATGCTCGGTGACTCTTTGGGGTTAATTGAATGTTTTATTGTTTAGACTACGGTTTTTAACAATAGGTTACCGGATATTTCTAATATCTTTTAGTCCAATTAATGGGTCTTTACAGTATGGTGGGAGGGATTGCGGTATTAATGGCTTCAGCTATGATATTTGCTTTCCCAAGGTAGATATCTTAAAACTTGGTGCTCCAAAACAAAGCCATGAATGGGATCATATGTCACCCAAAATTCCTTTGGGGCTGTGATTAAAGCCTTTGAAAAAACTCGGTAAGTGACTTATGGGTCAGTAATGGACTTTAAATTAGGAATAGCCGTTAGATTTATTGAACTAAAATGTACTAGTGAGTTTAACGATACCTAGCCCTTCCTTGCCTATTGAATGCATATTACTTTCAGAGGGATTTCGTTTTGAGTTATGGTGAATAAAAAAAGCTATAGGAATGAACTGTTTATCAGATTACTGAAGTAGTACCCCTCTTACCCTATTGGTCTGAGGCGTCTGTTGCAATAAGAAAAAATTCCGTATTTAAATCAGGGATTTTTAACGTTAGGTGAGCTGCATTATGTTCCGCTTTTAAGATATCGAACGCCTGTTTCATGCTTTTTAGACTCCATAAATAAATCTACGCCCTTCGTTCCGTAAAATCTGTTAAAAGAGTCTGTCATGATTTGGAAGAGACATATTTACACACCGATTGGTAATAACCCATATAACAGCGCAAAAGTGCTGTATCCCCCTTTTACGTTAATAGGTACCGGAAAGTCATGAATAGCCGACACCTTACCATGGACTACTTAAGACCTTGACTAGACACATAAAACCTAGATAAACATGTTCGGTTTAAAAACTCACATTTAGATATTTTACTCTGAGATTATTTGTCTTTGTCTCTGTAGCACTAGCTCTAATTTATGTGAATATACTTCTAAGGTACTAGAAAGGATTACAAAACCATCCATATAGGCATGTAGGGTATCCCCTAAAAGTCTCCAAACACTATATTGTAATTGGGGCGCAACGAAATCCGGAGGCATACATAAAAAATTGATAATGTCCCCTGAGTGTGCTGAAAATGGTGGTATGAGGTTACAATCACTTAGGTAATGGTATCTGGTAAAAGCCTTAAGTAAGTCCAAGCTGGTGAAAAATTTATTCACCTAACAGAGAAGATGTCGTCAGTACATGGCACTGGAAAACTATCGGGAGTCGTTTCCTTGTTTAAGCGACAGAAATCTACGCAGACACCAAGTCCGATCTTTTATGGCATGACGTTTGAGGGAAAAATTATATGGGCTTATTTGATTTCCTAATGACTCCTATTACTAACATTTTTCTCTCGATCATTATCTCTATTTTTGAAATTTCATTGAGAGTCTATACGAAGGTACGTATATAGCTTTATGTTTGTCCTTAGACCGTATTTTGTGTTAAATTACATCAGTTTTCCCCAGAGATCACTCGCTAGTGGAGAAACTTCCTGGTATTCAGATAAAAGATAAAAAAAAAATTTCTGCTGAATCACCTCTGCTTGAATGACTTTATGGATATTAATTTAGATAGAGTATAAGAGAGATTCATCTACGACTGGTTGGGAGTGATTAAAAATTAGCAACAATAAAAAAAATGCGATATTTATATGTATAGGTTTTGTGGATTACTAGATTAACTTGTTGCTGCGAGTCACCCGTGTCTAGGGCTTTGTTCGCGGAAATCGTTATATTTCAGTGTCGGGAAGGATTAAAATTTCATTTCCCAGCAAGGTCTTTTTACACGCACTAAGACATTCGAGGGTGCATGCTTCGAGATTTTGCGTGCAAACTGCGACTGCGGTTTGTGGGAGAATTCTGTTGGGTCGTTGAACAATATCACGATTTATGAGACAGATGATTTGTTCCTCTATATAAGTTATTATTTGATTAACTGTCTCTGTTCAAACGGATTTTAATATGTTTGAAGTTTAAAGAATTTTCCTTTGATAAACACGCCTTATCTTGCAGGAGGTAAGATAATATTTTGTATACCCCTAGATGGATATCTTACAATTACGCTAGATACAGATCAATGTTTTTTATAACTATAGAGGTATCTGTAAGCGCTCGCTTATCTGGACTTCTCATTAGGGAAGTTCGAACAACAGACGGTGAGTCCGTAAATACAGGATATTACGTGTACTAAAGGAATAAAACTAGATATTCTAATTTTTACGGCGCGTACAGTTGGGCTCAATCCACCACTACTTATAATAACTTATGTATTAAAAAAACGAGAACATGCTCTGATTACTTGATACGGTCGCATGATTCATAGGGAAATTCCTTTTTAATTCAAAAAGGTATTGGCATGAAAAAAAAGGTATGGTATAAATGATCCAACATCGTTTTTCCTCTCCGCTGAAGTCGCTTATGTTGAATGTGCTTTGCTTTGAACACTTGGCAGATTTAACTGACCCTGACCATCTGACTAGAGGACACAGTAACCGAGTTTGCTTTGTTTGATTCTGATATTTAGGGCTACTGTTTACCATCGGTAACGTATTGTGTGTTTTTAGCATGCTGTTGTTGGTTACGTATAAAGCAACGAACATATGAATGACAAACTATTAGGAACTGAGCGATTACTATTAAGACAAGTAATCTCTACTGCATTCAATATTAACTGTTTGTACTTGCTGTTGTTTACTTCATTCTTTGCTAAAATTTGAAAAAGTGAGGGATCCTGGTTAGCGCATTTAGCCTAATGAAAGTTTTCTATAGACATGTTATTCCTTGCAATGCAGCCGTATTTTTAAAGTTAAGTTGAGTCATTGAGGTTCGATATTTTTTATGCATAACTAAGGCTGAAATCGTGATCGGGACCTTGCACAGGAGCATTTCATTGTCCTGACCTGAAATAGTGTTACCTCTAATTTATCTAGATTTGTATGGGTGTTCCACTTGTTTTTGTGTGTTTTCTTATCACTACTGTGCCTAACGAACCTATCCATGCATCTGTATAAATACAGATGTCCACTGCGTAAACGCACATTCACTGTTTAATATGATTTGTTACGTAAAGGATTAAT
>NC_087215.1:3094590-3096477 GCF_015104395.2 Macrobrachium nipponense | reverse complement strand
ACCTTAAACTGATAGATTACGTTTATCATTTATTATATCTAATACACTCAATCTTTGTGACAACGTTCCTTGGTATGGGAAATAAAAATATACGCAAAAATTTAAAATACACGATCCACATTGAGAATAATCTTGGTTAGCGATCAAACAAAACTTGAAGTAAAGCTAAAGAATAGTAGTTCAATATACCATGCAGACATTTTTTCACAAGTGACCAATAGAGTATTGTTTCTCAGTTTGAAATTGTCATGAATTACTGTTCTTTACATCAATGCACAAGATAAAGCAATAATTTGAGGCGAGTTTTATGAGCTCCAATGCGATATTTGAATATATGTATATATAATATATTGCACTTTTTATTGCGTGCCATGTTGCGGGAAATATATCAGTGATAGTTTTGTTGCATTGTCTATTATGTTTATGGTAAGTTCAGTTTGTTTGTTTGTTAGTTTTTTTGGCAATACATTTCTCGGATTATTTCTTCGTAAAGGAATTTGATAAGGAAAAATAATACTCCAGTGAGGTTTTACTCTGTGATATATATATTTTATATATATATATATATATATATATATATATATATATATATATATATATATATATATATATATATATATATATATTATATATATAACATATATATATATATTATATATATATATATATTATATATATATATATCAATATCTATATATATATATAATATAGTTTATATGAATTTTTATCACATCACCGTGATTCATATACACATGCATTAAGCAACGAATGTCCTTTAATATCCAATTCCATCTACCTCAGAATTAATATATTTTCATATGTTAATCGAAGGAGAATTTTTTTACTTGATAATAATTTCGTCTCTCGTGAATTTTGAACCAACGAACAGAGGAGAAATCAGGACTTCAGTGACATTACTGGTCGAGTCGGAAATGTCACTAAGTCCTGATTTCTCTTTTGTCCGCTGGTTTGAATCTACAAGAGGAGTAAATTTATTATCAACTATAAAAATTCCCCTTCGATTAACATATGAAAATATATTGATTCCGAGGTAGAGTGAATTGGATATTAAGGGCCATTTGTAGCCTAATGCATATATCTATATATATATATATATATATATATATATATATATATATATATATATATATATATATATATATATATATATATAATGTAGTAGATATATATATATATATATATATATATATATATATATATATAATATATATATATATATTATTTACCTTGGTTGGTTATCTGCTTTTGACTTAAATTAACCTCTTGGCAACTAATCACTTTTGTCCCAAGTTTGGACTACGATGCCAACATGAAATCCATTATCCTATGCTGCAGTTGGAGTCTTGTTAACTTACGCTTTCCAAATCACATATCATCTCAAAATAAGCTTTTATTTTCTCAACAACTCTAGCTTCACACAGACAGGCAGACAGACAGTATCATTTGCACCCATGAAATAAAACGGGAAAATGATAAGATAGCCTTTGTCGAATAATTTACGAAGATGTGGGAAACATAGTGGATTGTAATCGTGTTCCACCAGCCGTAAACTTTAACGGTACCTTGGCATGACATCGACTCAATGAATCGCTGCAAATTTGATGAGCTGCGTGACTCACGGACTATTTGACTGACTCACTGATTCACTGACTCACCGATTCACTCGCTGAACCTTGGACTCACTCACTTGCCGACTGACTGGCTCTCTCTCTCTCTCTCTCTCTCTCTCTCTCTCTCTCTCTCTCTCTCTCTCACTGACTTAATGACTGACTCATTCACTGACTCTCGCTCTCTCTCTCTCTTCTTTCTCTCTCTCTTTCTCTCTCTCTCTCTCTCTCTCTCTCTCTCTCTCTCTCTCTGACTTAA
>NC_087215.1:3074590-3082090 GCF_015104395.2 Macrobrachium nipponense | reverse complement strand
GGGGTATCTACCGGGATTCAAGACGAGAAAGCTATAATTATCGAGAGAGAGACACACACACACAATCATTATTTTTGGCTTTCTCGAGGAAATTGGAGAGACCGCAGGAATCTTTCTTAACACCGCAGGATCAAGGATGGGAGCTCCTTCATTTCGGCGTTGCAAGGCGAGGGGGGCGTGTCTTGAAGGGTAAGTGATGGGAGGGGCGGGGGAGGGGGGCTGGTTGGATGGGAAATGGGTGGGTAGGATACGGTAGGATACGAAAGTGTATTTTTGGTTAAAGGTAAATAGGACTATGAAAATAAATCAAAATAAAACATCAGAGATTTTAGAACTAAAGTAGGATTATGAAAAGAGATAAAAATAGAAACTAAATTAATTATAATATATCTTTAATATTCATCTTATGTCAGAAGGAAATTGGGACGATTTAATAGAAAAAAAGACGTAAATAGAATATAAATTAACTATTTTTCGAGTTTTAGAAGAAAATTGAGATTATTAAACAACAAAAGATGAAAATAGATTATGAAGGAATTATTTCTCCATCGTACATTTCCCAAAAGAGGGTAGGATATTCAATGCACCTCACGAGGTGCACTGCAAGCGTTAATTTAGGGTATATGCAACGTCCCCTATTTTAGCCTTTTAGTTTACCTCCATTCATCCTTCCTTTCTTCAGTTTCGCTGTCCAACTCCTTTAACTATTACTTCTTATTGCAACCGTTGAATTATCCCACAGTTTCACCTTTAGAACCTTATACGTCATCTCATTTATTTTGCTTGATCTTTTATCTTGCTGTCCAGCCACTCTAACACACTCTTTTCACTGTTATAACGCTGCCGAAGGGTTGGTTTTATAACCTTTTATTATTATTATTATTATTATTATTATTATTATTATTATTATTATTATATTATTATTATTATTATTATTATATTATTATTCAAATGAATTCCTACTCATTTGGAACAAGCCAAACAAGGGGTCCCACTGACTTGGAAATTCAAACTTCCAAAGAATATTATTATTATTATTATTATTATTATTATATTATTATTATTATTATTATTATTATTATTTTTTATTTATTTTATTATTTTTTGCTCTATCACAGTCCTCCAATTCGACTGGGTGGTATTTATAGTGCGGGGTTCCGGGTTGCATCATGCCTCCTTAGGAGTCCATCACTTTTCTTACTATGTGTGCCGTTTCTAGGATCACACTCTTCTGCATGAGTCCTGGAGCTACTTCAGCCTATAGTTTTTCAAAGATTCCTTTTCAGGGGATCTTGGGATCGTGCCTAGTGCTCCTATGATTATGGGTACGATTTCCACTGGCATATCCATATCCTTCTTATTTCTATTTTCAGATCTTGATACTTATCCATTTTTTCCCTCTCTCTCTCAACTCTGGTGTCCCATGGTATTGCGACATCAATGAGTGATACTTTCTTCTTGACTTTGTCAATCAACGTCACGTCTGGTCTGTTTGCACGTATCACCCTATCCGTTCTGATCCATAGTCCCAGAGGATCTTTGCCTGATCGTTTTTATCACTCCTTCAGGTTGGTGCTCGTACCACTTATTACTGCAAGGTAGCTGATGTTTCTTGCACAGCTCCAGTGGAGGGCTTTTGCCACTGAATCATGCCTCTTTTTGTACCGGTTCTGTGCAAGTGCCGGGCATTCACTTGCTATGTGGTTTATGGTTTCATTTTTCGTATTGCACTTCCTACATATGGGAGAGATGTTATTTCCGTCTATCGTTCTTGGAACATATCTGGTTCTTAGGGCCTGATCTTGTGCTGCTGTTATCATTCCTTCAGTTCCTTCTTTAGCTCTCCCCTCTGTAGCATTGCATGTGTCATCGCAGGCTAGTTCTTTAGTCTGTCTATGTATTGTCCGTGCATTGGTTTGTTGTGCCAGTCCTCTGTTCGGTCTGTTCTTTCTCCTGTCTCTGTATATTTCTGGGTCTTCGTCTACTTTTATTAGTCCTTCTTCCCATGCACTCTTTAGCCACTCGTCTCACTGTTTTCAGATATTGCCCCAGTACTCTTTTTCGATGTTGACGCAGTCCTCATGCTAGTAGTCCTCTCCCTCCTTCCTTTCGTGTTATGTATAGTCTGTCCGTATTGCTCTTGGTGTAGTGCTTTGTGTATTGTCATATGTTTCCTGGTTTTCTGATCTATGCTGCGGAGTTCTGCCTTCGTCCATTCCACTATTCCTGCGCTGTATCTGATTACTGGCACTGCCCATGGTGTTTATGGCTTTATCATATTTCCGGCGTTGAGTTTTGACTTGAGTATCGCCTTGAGTCTCTGCATATATTCTTTCCTGATCCTGTCCTTCACTCTTGGTGTTTTATATCTCCTCCTTCCATTATTCCCAGGTATTTGTATCCTGTCTCATCTATGTGTTTGATGTTGCTCCCATCTGGTAGCTTTATCCCTTCAGTTCTCGTTACTTTACCTTTTTGTATGTTGACTAAGGCGCATTTTTCTATTCCAAACTCCATCCTGATGTCCCCGATACAATCTTACAGTCTGGATTAGGGTGTCTATTTCCTTGATGCTCTTGCCATACAGCTTGATGACGTCCATGAAACATCAGATGGTTGATTCTGTTGCCTCTTTTCTTGAGTTGGGTACCCGGCATCCATCTTCTGTAGTACTGTCATGGGAATCATGGCTACTACGAAGAGTAGTGGGGACAGTGAGTCGCGCTGGAAGATCCCTCTCCTGATATTAACCTCTGCTAGTCTTATTCCAGAGCTTGTAAGTATTGTATTCCAGTTGCACATTGTATTTTTGAAGAAGCTGATGGTATTTCCTCTGCCCCATATATTTTCAGGCATTCTATTAGCCATGTGTGTGGTATCATGTCGAAGGCTTTCTTATACTCTATCCATGCCATGCTTAGGTTGGTTTTCCTTCTCCTACTGTTCTTCATTACCATTTTGTCTATCAGGAGCTGGTCTTTTGTGCCCCTACACTTCCTTCTGCAGCCTTTGCTGTTGGTGGGGGATGGTGTTTGTCTCCTCTAGGTAGTTGTATAGCCTTTCACTGATGATACCTGTTAGTAACTTCCACATTATTGGTAGGCAGGTGATAGGCCTGTAGTTACTGGCTATATTTCCCTTACTCTTGTCTTTTTGTACTAAGGATGTTCTTCCTGTGGTCATCCATTTGGGTGCTTGGTGATTTGAGATACAATGCTGGAGTTGTTCTGCTATTCGTGGGTGTAGGGCCTTGAAGTTTTTGAGCCAGTATCCATGGACTCATCGGGACCTGGGGCTTTCCAGTTTGGCATTTTCTTTAGTTGGTGTCTGACTGTGTCTGTCGTGATGTCTGTGAATCTTGTTTTTATTCTCCCTGTTTCTTCTTCCTTGACTTTCTGGAGCCATGTTACATGTTTGTGTGTGATACCGGATTGCTCCATATGTTTTCCAGAGTCTCTTACTGGTTCGGCTTCAGGAATTTCTGGGTGGGTTGTCTTTCCCCCTCTTAGTTGGCTGTATAGTCTTTTCTGGTTGGTTCCGAATAGTTTGTTCTGTTGGTATCGCTAATTCCTGTTCATGTACCGTTGGATCTTATGTGCTTTGGCCTTAAGCCTCTGTTTTACATCTTCTATTGTGTGTTGTTTAGTCCCCTCTCTTGTACTTTGTATTTCTCGTTGAGTTCCTCTCTTGTTTTCTTGCTTCTTAGCCTTTTTTCTGCCATCTCTTTCAGTTTACTCAAGTCAGATCTCATCACCATGATTTGCTTTCCAGGCGCCTTTCCAAGGAGGTTGCTGTTTGGTTTCGTTGGGTGGTTGTGATGGTGGTGTTGGTGTTCGAATCCCCACATCAGTTCTGCTACTAATCTTGCTCCTGCATATGTCAAGTTATTTGTTTCTGTGATACTGGTGGTGTGTATTATGCCATTATTTCATTGACCTCACTTGTTTCTCCCTTAATTTCTTGGTGTGTAGGCTTTCATGGAGGGGATCTTTGTTCTCTCTGTATCTGGCTCCATCCATTGTCTAATCTTTTCTACCCATTCCGTCCTCTCTGTTACTTCGTCGGTGTTTCTTCGTGTGTCGTTGTTTGATACCTCATCCTCCCTGTCGTCTTCTGTGGCATCGTCTCTCAGTTCGTCTTCGTGTAATTCGTTGTCGTGTGACATTTCCCTTTCCAGTTCTTCTCTTTCTGTTGGAGAGCCAGTTCTTTTTCTTTATGTTCCTTACTTGGTTCTGCCAGCCCTCTGCTCTGTTTGGGGGTGTGATTCCTCTCATTCCAGATGTTGACCAATCTTCTTCTATACCTCTCTCCGTCGGGTTGCTTCTGATGTAGCATCTCCATATTTCCTTATTTTCTTCTCTTGTCCATTCTTCATTTTTGCCTCTGTAGCTCCAACTCAGGCTGTTGATTATTGTCGTTGTGGTGATCAGTGCTGGATGACGACCTCCAGTACCTGACCGTCTTCCCCTTCAATTGGGTTGAATACCTGGTTGCCGGACGAAGCTCCTCTGTTGCCAGAGGTTCCATTTACGTCGTTTGTCGTTATTCCTCATTCTTTCCCATCATTGCTGATTTTTGCTATTTAACCCATAGCTGGACCCTACCCCATCAGGGATAGGTACTCATTTACAGCTGAGTAGACTGAGGAAATTATGGTAAAGATCCTTTCCCAAGAATCAACGCCGAGGAGAGCGGTCATCCATCCAACGACTGACTAGCCCCAATATTGCTTAAGCAGTCAATCGACGGCCTAACCAACTCTGCCACGGCGCCACACATTATTATTTTATTATTATTATTATTATTATTATTATTATTATTATATTATTAAGGAGATGAACCCCATATTCAGATGGACAAGCCCACCAAAGGGGCCACTGAACTGAAGCTTCCAAAGTATAGTATGGCGTTCATCTCAAAGGGGTAACAGGAGGCAGTAATAGAAAAATACAGAAAGAGATCAATTGTTCCAAAAATAAAAAGCCTATACTTCATAAAATAAATCACTGTTTATTACTAACTAACCAAATCAAAAATTTGTAGTAGCCTCTACCCTGATACAAAAGAGCTTCTGGTAATTGAATTGTCGTCCCCAAACACCGAGTAGGAATCCAGATCCATTAGAAAATACTTCGGCTGATATCGTCCATTTCCTGTTGTTCCTGTTCTTTGGGGTGGGGGGCGGGGGGGCGCCGGGGTGAGAGAGAGAGAGAGCGAGAGAGAGAGAGAGAGAGAGAGAATTTTATCTATTTAGTTATGCACCTCTTCTCCTGAGACTAACAATGGATGGGTTATTTATATCGTCTATAAATTAATTGCTCTGTTTATATATATATATATATATATATATATATATATATATATATATATATATATATATATATATATATATATATATATATATATATATATATATATATATATATATATATATATATATAATTAGGTGGGTAGGATACGGTAGGATACGAAAGTGATTTTGGTTATAGGTAAATAGGACTATGAAAATAAATGAAAATGAAATATCAATTATTTATTTTTTAACTGAAATAGGTAATGAAAAGAGATAATAATAGAAACGGAATGAAGTAAACGACGTCCCTTATATTCTAATCCTTCCAGAATCCATTACTCATTCGGGGAGACTTTTGATCACCGGATCCTGCCAAATCTGACTCCAATTCTCTCTCTCTCTCTCTCTCTCTCTCTCTTTCTCTCTCTCTCTCTCTCTCTCTCTCTCCTTCTCGAGACAGGTATTTGAAATCTATAAATAAACAGTTGCTTTCTTATTCAGGTTGCAAAACATTTACATATAAACTGTAACTGACATTCTCTCTCTCTCTCTCTCTCTCTCTCTCTCTCTCTCTCTCTCTCTCTCTCTATACACAAATTCTTTAAGTTTTTATTTACATATAGTTTCTTTTTTAAGGTGGTACAGCACCTTACGTCTCTGTCTCTCTCTGTCTCTCTGTCTCTGCCTGTATTCGTCTCTGTCTCTGTCTCTGTCTGGAAAGTTATTAGAACTAAAAAAGTAAGATAGAAAATGCAGAACAAAAGATTATACAATCATAAAGAAAATGAAAAAGTAAACGGGACGTTGGAAGAAAAAACCCTATTACCCGTAAGTAAGTAAAAATATCAAGCAAAACCCCAAACTATTATATTCATATGCGAAGCAGATGAATAAAAGAAGAATAGAAATAGGCCCTCTGAGAATTGAAGGGAGATTAACGAATGAAAAAAAGGAAATTTGCAACATACTGGCAGAACGATATAAGAGAAGAATTCACCCCTAGAACAGATAATGAAGATAATGATATAGAAGTAGGGATGAAAATAGTGAATATTTAGTTGACATAGGAATTAATGAAGCTGATATTGTGCAGGCAATTAATGAAATTAAAAATGGAGCTGCTGCAGGGAGGGCCTGATGGTAGTCCCTGCTATTTGTTAAAGAAAGTAGTTCATTCTATCGCAAAGCCACTTGCAATATTATTAAGACAAAATTTAGATACAGGCAAGATTTATGATGAACCACAAATTAGCAATATATCACCCCTACTTTCAAAAGTGGATCCAAAGACTAGAGGCAAGTAATTATAGGCCTGTGAGTCTAACATCACATATTATGAAAGTGTATGAAAGGGTAATAATGAAGAAAAATATTATGAAACATTTAATAATAAAAAAAAATTTGTTTAATATAGGACTACACGGTTTCGTACCCGGAAAAAGTACACAAACCCAACTGTTAGATCCACCGTGAGAACATATTCAAAAATATGAAAAGCGGAAATGAAACAGATGTGGTTTATCTAGACTTTGCAAAAGCTTTTGACAAAGTAGACCATAATATATTAGCGAAGAAAATTAGAAAACACAATATCGTAGATAAAGTAGGAAGATGGTTAAAAGAACATCTTTTACACAACAGAAAACAGATAGTTATTGCAAACGATGAGAAATCGGATGAATCCAAGGTAATATCCGGTGTGCCACAAGGTACGGTGTTAGCTGAAATACTGTTTGTTATTATGATTGAAGACATAGACAGTAATGTTAAGGATTCGGTAGTGAGTAGTTTCGTCTGATGACACAAGAATAAGTAGAGAAAATTACTTGTGATGAAGATAGGAACGCTCTACAAAGAGACCTTAACAAAGTATATGATTGGGCAGAGGTAAATAGGATGTAGGATGGTATTTAACTCTGATAAATTTTGAATCAATAAAAAAAAAATTATGGAGACAGAGAAGGAAAAGCTATATGCATATAGGGGGGGACCTAGTAATGAGAAACAATCACAAATAAGGAAGCAGTTAAAGACCTTGGTGTGATGATGAATAGGAACATGTTATGCAATGATCAAATAGCAATTCTTTTGGCAAAATGTTAAGCAAAAATGGGAATGTGTTACGGCACTTCAAAACAAGAAAAGCTGAACAACATGATTATGCTTTATAAAACATATGTGTCGTAGTCCACTTGAATATTGCAATA
>NC_087215.1:3066430-3068930 GCF_015104395.2 Macrobrachium nipponense | reverse complement strand
TTTACCTTTAAGCAAAGAGGGAAATGGTGCTTATTAGACTTCATGCCATATCCTGTCAATATCACATACAGTACAGTGATTTTTTAGAGTCTCTCCATATTAAACAACAATCTCCAACACTTAATAACCAAACCACCTCTGTTCCTTTGTTCTTCCTAATTTGCTTGTTTAATTGTTTTCTCTCTCTCTCTCTCTCTCTCTCTCTCTCTCTCTCTCTCTCTCTCTCTCTCTCTCTCTCCCACAAAATAAACTGATGATTAATGGATCTGTATAATCCATTGAGTCTTTTTTTTATTTTTCCGTCTACTTGATAGATGATGTTGAATAGACTGGGAGAATTGGGATGGTAAAATGAAATTTCCTATAATCATTATTTTTATTAATTTATTATTATCCTGCAAAACTGGAAAAATATTTTCTTTAAAACTAGGAAAGAAAGGAAAATAAAGAATGAGTAGGTATAAAAGATAGGTAGATAGATTGATAGAGAATAAATAATTAGATGTTAATAATACATTGTGTTCTAAACTCTAATGATTATTATTATTATCTGAATATTTTCTTTAAAAACTAGGAAAATTGAAAGTAAAAGAATGAATAGGAATAAGAGATAGGTAGATAGATAGAAAGACTGATAGAGAGTAAATAATTGGATGGTAACAAAACATTTTGCTGAATTATTATTATTATATGAACATTTTAAATAAAAGAATGAAAGGAATAAGAGATAGGTAGATAGACTGAGAGAAAGATTGATAGATAGAGAGTAAATAATTGGATGGTAACAAAACATGTTTTTTGAACTCTAATAATTATTATTACTAAACTGGATATTTTTCAAGAAAATTAGGAAAATGGAGAATAAGTGGAAGAAACAAAGAAAGGCTGATAGACAACTATGAGCTTTTAAGATATATTTATTTATTTATTTATTTACAAAACCGATGACATCGGCCCAATGGATCAGACGTTGCAACGAATATTCAGGCGACATCTCCCGACCACAAACTTGTTAAACCCTTAATTGATTTATCATGTCCGATTAAACTTGGACGCACCTGTCCTGAACAATATTCCTCGTCCCTGAGCAATGGAGAGAGAGAGAGAGAGAGAGAGAGAGAGAGAGAGAGAGAGAGAGAGAGAGAGAGAGAGCGGAACGGTAGTTGCGTCAGCGCATGAAGTGAATAATAATTCAGTCTTGTTCAGGATATATATTTTGAAGTTATTTACCCAGAGAGAGAGAGAGAGAGAGAGAGAGAGAGAGAGAGAGAGAGAGAGATACGAAGATTAGGATGTCTCAAAGACTGATTAGTCCATCCGAGGAGACATCATGTGCTCACTTATCTCTAGGAGCAGGTTTTACTATTCATTCAGTGTCCTAATGATTTTGTCTATCTTTCTTTTAAACACTTCAACGCTGTTGCTGTTTAACACTACTTTCTGGTGGCAGTTTAGTTCACGTGTCATATCTTGTATATGAAGAAGTTCCCACAATGGGATGAGTTGCATTTCTTCAGAGCAAAGTATCAAAATATCTACAAATGTGTTTAGGCGGGCCATCGTGTTACTTATTAACTCGTCTATATGTAAAATAGAATTGTTACTATCAATCAGTTATTAAAAATTATAAAAATGATAATTTGCATTAATAAGAATGATAAAAATGGTTAGAAATTCTAAACAAAAATGAGATTTTTTTTTTAAATTAAAAGCAAAGTATCAGTCTCTACATATGTCATCACGTTAAATATTAACTCTTGTACGTAAAATAGAATTAAAAATTAATCTGAAAAGGTTATTTAATTATCAGATATAAATCAATATAAAATAATTAGTGATTAGATATTCACGCGCCCGCACCCATAAAAGTGAACGTTAACGGAACACATTTTAATTACATTACCTCCAATGAAAGCGACAGGAAGCATCGGCAAACGTTTCCAGAAAGACCTCATTTCAGCCCCTTTTGTATTGGAGGACGGCGCAGCGCCGAGTACCCTCTTCAGAAGTCGGTGTTGCGCCAATTCAGAATTAATGAAGCCTTGCGCTCTCTCGCGTTCCGTTCCCAGTGATTCGTTTGCGGTGATTTTTTGTTTTTTTTTTTTTTTTTTTTGGGGGGGGGAGGGGTGGGGAGAGGGGGAAAGGGCATTTTTGCAGCGGACGTTCAACGATTGTGAATTGGGAGGTTTGGGGGTTTACTGATTGTGAAATTAAGTTTATGAAGTGATGGTGAGTATCTGCAATAGGCCGCTTTTTGGCAAAACGTGAACGCCAAGCATTTGAATTAAAAGGAAAAATAGACCGGATATTTTTAGGGACCTCTTAATTGAGAGAGAGAGAGAGAGAGAGAGAGAGAGAGAGAGAGAGAGAGAGAGAGAGAGAGAGAGAGAGGAGAAGCTAACTTTGAGAAGTTAAACGGAAAAATTAATAGATATGTTTTTAGAGATCTCTAAATTGTGTGTAAGAGAGAGAGAGAGAGAGAGAGAGAGAGAGGAGAGAG